>NC_056739.1:760820185-761080185 GCF_019279795.1 Protopterus annectens | reverse complement strand
CAACACTACAAACACTCTGTGGCCCAAGCTTGGAATAGACTTCCCCTGGACATACATTCTCTCTCACACTCCACTATTTAAAAAGAACTGAAGACGCATTTATTCAACTCCAGAACCTGTCCCTGCTATGACCCTACTTAGCTCTCCCCTCTCTGACACTCACATCACTCTCAGTAGATCCTACAGACACTCTTGACTCTCCCCCATTGTTCAGCAACAAAGAATTTAATTAAAAAAATATATATATTTATTTTCTCTTTTTAATTATAATCTTCACATGTAGTTGTTTACTTCAATTGCTTACTATTATTGTTTGTAATACTTGTTTTTCTTGTACTGTAATTATATATTGTATTTTCTGGAGCTTTTCGCATCGGGAAATGGGACAAAATCCCTGTTGGATTAACCCGGTTAACAAATGTCAATAAATAAATAAATAAATATATATATATATATATATATATATATATATATATATATATATATATATCTTTTTGAATCTTATTTTCTGGAGCAGTATTCTTCCAACAACCTACGATTTAGCAACAATTGTTGTACCAATTGTTATTCTGTAGTATACAGTCCATCCATATAACTATTTGTCCTATTTTAATTCCTACCAAAGAATAACCAATTTTCTTTTATCTAAACCTCCATTAACTGCTTCATTCCTGAAATCAAACAGCAGCTCCAGATGCTATTTCATTGGCCCCACAAACATCTTAGAATGTTTTAGTCAAACAGAATGTGGTTCCAAACCAAGCTTATCCTACTCAGTTACTAGTCCTGCTCTATCTCCAGATGTGCATTGCTTTCTAGGACTCCAGCTTACCTGTGATGTCAGCCACTGCAGCATTACGTTTAATTCCACTGAGAAACTAGCAGCACCAGTTATCACTTGATGTTCAGTATTCCACTACAAAATAACTAGCCAGTTTCAAAACCTCTTGCCCTCCATTCCTTCACTCTGAATGCCGATTGGCTAATCCCAAAGAAGAAAATCAGCAGAGTGAAGCTTTCTTCAGTACTTTCTTGCCACAGTGCTCAAACTCAAATTGTTTAGCTGTAAACTTAATTTAGCCTTTCTTTTTAAGGATGTCTGGACACTGACTAAACAGAAAGTGTTCAAGAAATGTAGCACTTTAACCAATTGTTATATAGCTCAATCACTGCTTTTAAGAAAACTTATGTGCAAAGTATAAACACACTGACCACCCCAAAAAAGATTTTTAAGCTTAAATCAAGAACAAATAAGAGGTCTTGACAGTTTAAAGGAATATGTGAATTTGTGGATTATGAAAGCTGACAAAGGGACTGGCATAATGGTTATGTCCAATGAGCAACATAATGAAGCTACGGGATGTATTTTTGAAAAAGACTGCTATTTATGAATGAGATGCATTGTCTAATATAAAGGCAGCTTATAAGAATATTGACTTTAGTTGCTTGAATTTTTAACTAGTCAGGAGTGCTCAATGGAACTCTTGATTTTTTTTCTTTTCACAGCATCCAAGATTTGGACATATTTTTGGTATTTCCAAACTTTATAAAAAACATTTTGAATCCCAGCATGAAGTCTATTATTGCTGTCCATTTCTCCAAGCCAGAACCATTGGCTTTATTTTAGATAAATGTTTTTAGCCTTCTTTAAGGCATGTACTCAGGGACTCCTGACATTTCTTCACAATGTTAAGTGAATTTTCTAACTAAAGTATTAATTTAACTTCTGTATTTTTTGTTACTATTGATATTGTTTCTCTTTATACTTCTAACCCATAGGATGTTGGCACTGATATTCTAAGGGACTGTTTGGAAAAAAAAAATCATTAACCAATAGTAATATTCATTTTTTATCCTCCTTATTGGAGGTGGTTTTAGAAAACACTTTTTTTAAAATAATCAGTTCTGTCATCAACAAGTGGAATTGCAATGGGTGCATGTGTGGCCTAGGTTTTTGCTAATTCAGTATTGGGACAGTGGGAAGAAACGTTTTTATATCAGTTACAACTGTATCAGTTCGAATCAGTTAGAACAGTTAGAATTATTCCAACATGTTTCATTTCACTGATATTTTAAATGACCTTTTCTTAATATGGGACAACTGTATTTAAAATTTTATTGAATTTTTTATTTGTTTGCCACAAGGATCTATTTTTTTTAATTAACATACAGAACTGATAGTAACAACACTTCATATTTGCACATATGCACTAAAACCAGTTTATTTAAAAAAAAATAAACTCAGTTCATGAGATTAAGTAGGCTAGGTACTAAAGAGAAAGATTTGACATAGAAAACAAGGTTTTATGTAATTTCTTTATTGAAAGGAGTTACCAAAATGGGTTTGAATTTGAGATTTTTATGGAAGTTACAAGCAAAATCGGAGGGGAATATGCACAATGAGAATTTTGACAAAGGGTTTTTATTAATCCAGTCACTGAATTCCTTGGTAGTATGTCCATTGTTTATGGCAATTGGAAGATTTTGTGGGGAAATCCAGAACTCAAAACAGTGGTCAGAGATACCCCAAAGTTGGTAACTAAAACAGGTCAAAACCTGACAGATTTTTTTAGAATGGCCATCCTCCACTAAACCAAAGTGTTTTAATCAAAAGGATGATATGGTAAACAATCTGGATTTATTCCAACTTCACCATATTTAGAAGTAGTGAATTCTCTTCCTCTCTCTCTCTCTCTCTCTCTCTATATATATATATATATATATGTATGTGTGTACGGGTCTACTGCTTTTGGTCGAATTACATTTGGTTGAAAATGATTTTAGGCAGCCCACTTCACTGAAAGCTCATTTGACTGAAAGCTCATTTGGTTGAATTCCATTTGGTCAAAAATGGAATATAGCCCCTGCCCCACTGCAGTGCAATCCTGGAGTGAGAATATAAAGTTAGGGGGTCGGGGCACAGCCTCCCACACTGTGGGGGTGTGGGGGACATAGCCCCCCACATTTTGTAACTAGTTTTTACTGACCTTATATGTTTCAATGTATCATTAATGGATACACAAGTATATAATAGTGAATACGCTGCAATTTATTTATTGGGAAAGTCTGACTGGACACAGGTCTTTTTTCAGCAGAGGCCCGGGGAGAAAAGCTCCATGAGTAACAGTAAATTTGTATGCACACATTGCAATAATCAATAAAGTATAAAGTAAATAAAGTGTAGTATATATAAGAACATACAAATTTGTTACAGCTTGACAACAAAACCTAGGTTTTGAACATAGCTAGTACTATTTGTAGGTATGACTTATGTCAAGATATAAGGTTAAGACAGGTCACTAGGAACAAAGGGTTAAACACCGGGGGAGAAGTTGGATATGTTTTGGGTATACTGTGATGTATCAGAGCCCTCATGAAGGGTTAGTACAGGAACATAGCCACTGATTTTTTAGATAAGCTTTAAGTGACGGCTTAAATATACTATATGACAACAAAGTCCATATACATGTAAATCTGATTATTTATTTATTTACTTATTTATTTAAGTTTGATGATTGGGGATGTCCAATGGGCCAATAAGAGCCCATTTTCAGTAGAGGCCTGGGGAGAAAAGCTCCACAATAATTGCAAGTTACATTTCACATGTTACAAAAGGACATAGTTCATACAGCTAATTAAACATTTACAGATAAGCTCCATGATATTTGCAATTGGCTTGTCACAATGTTACAAAAATGGAAAGACATAATTCAATACAGAAATTTCAACATTTACATAAAGTGAATATTTTTGTTATAAACTCAATTGTAGGTTTAACATTTCAAAATATATAGCTACTAGCCATTAGTAGGTTAGGAAAATATTATGCATGGAGAGGGTAATAGTATATTTGAGATTGGAGAGTATAGTACCATAGATATTAGAGAGAAAATTAGTTTTTAGTAGGGGAGGGATTGTTTTGGGTGGGATGAAGTAAGAGTAGAGGTAGATGGATGAGTTAGTGCAAGGTGGAATGGGGGGGGTAAGTTGGAGCGTGGCAAGGGCATTCCCATCTGGAACAAAGATGAGTGAGTAGCTGAGATTTGAAATTTGTATGGTTAGGTAGGTTGCGTGGGTATGTGGGGAGAGAGTTCCACTATTTAGCTAAGGAGTGGGACAGCAGTAGATGGCCAGGAGGTCATGCAGGTTTGTGGACCTGAAGGAGATTTTGGTTTTGGGATCTTAGTGAGTGGGTGGGAATGTAAGGTTTTAAGGAAGTAGTGAGAGTTGGACAGTTGCCAAGTTTAAAGATGAGCTTGTGGGCAATGGTGAGTTGTAGGGTGAGGAGGAAGTGGCAATGGTGGATGAGTTTTTTGAATTGGTTGCAAATTTAGAGATCTACTGGTAGCATGATTGAAGTTTGGACTGAAGGCCAAGATGGAGATAGGTGAAAAGAGGGCCACCATACATAAGGAAGGGGAGTAGAAAGGTGGATGCAAGAGTTTGACAGGTAGAGGGGCTTAGGAAGTGGTTGTGCCTGTAGAGGAGACCTAACTTTTGGTGGATTTTCTTGGTTGTGAAGTAGATGTCAGTGTCAAATTTTAGTTCTTCATCAATAATGATGCCAAGAAGCTTGGTAGTGAAAACATTTTCAAGGAGGGTGTTGTTTTGGCTCTGTATGGTGAATGTTGATTTGTCAATGGAGTTTTTGGTAGGGGAAAAACATTAGTTTGGTTTTATTTGCAGTTAGTGCCAGATGGTTAGACTGCATTCAGGTTTCTATTTTGGAGAAGACTAGTTAGGTTTTTGCTAGGAGCTCAGAGGGGGAGAAGGCTGAGCAGATGATTGTTGAGTCATCTGCATACTGAATGATAGATGAGTCTTGGATGGATTGGTGAAAGTTGTTAATGAATAGTTTGAAGAGAAGATGGCCAAGAACAGAACTTTGTGGGACACCTGTGGGTGTGGCAAGGAAGGGAGAGGTTGAAGTTTTCCATTGGACAGCTTGTTGACGGTTGGACAAGTAGCTGGAAAAACAGGCAATGGTGCTGGGAGAGAGGTGTAGGGTGGAGAGTTGGGATATAAGTAAGGTATGTGAGATGGTGTCAAAGGCCTTTGACAGATCTAGGAATAGTTTGGATATGAACTTGCCTGAGTCGCATTCGAGGTTCATGGTTTCAAGAAAGGAAAGAAGGGCAGTCATGGTGCTGTGGCTAGGTCGGAAGCTGTGTTGGGTAGGGGAGAGGAGATTGTTTAGTGTTAGGTGTGCCATGAGTTGTGCTTGTATTGTTTTCTCTAGTATTTTAGAAAGAGGGGAAAGGATGGCAATAGGCCTGAAGTTGGTGGTATCAGTATTTTTGCCACCTTTGTGGAGGGGGAGGATGTATGCATGGCGCCAGATTTATAAGAAAAGAGATGGGATAGGCAATGCTATCTGCAGATTGTTTGAGGAAGGCAGGTGGAAGGTTGTCAGGTGCACTGCGACAGGGTTTGAGTTTGAAGAGAAGTCTTTTTATAGTGCTTGTGGGGATGGGCTTGAGGTAGAAGGATGTGGAGGAAGGTTGATGATTGGGGTGGTGGTTGGGGCAGAGGGGGTGGTGGGAAGGAGGCTGATAGTTTAGCTATACATTCTATGAAGAATGAGTTGAACTGGCTGGCTGTTTCAAGGTTGGAGAGGTTGGGCAGGGGTTTTCTTTGTTGCCAGGATGCAGAATGGATGAGATGGAGTCCCAGATTTTTTTGGGATTTGTTGAGTGCAAGTAATGGAGTTTGGAGTAATGGGCTTTGCAGTCTTTAATTATTTTATTTTTTTTGCAGAGTTTCGTAGTTGTTTATATTCTAGGAGGGTGTTAGGGTTTTTATTGTTTTTGATATTGTTTCAATTTTTTGTCCCTTTGGTGCAAGACCAGTTTAGTATCTATTGATAACCATGGGCAGGGACTGGTTTTGATATGTTTGGTTCGAGGGGCGACTTCCTGATTGAGAAGAGCTAGGAATGAGTAGCTAAAGTAGGAAACAACATCATCTAGAGGAAGGATTTTTAGAGGAGACCAGTCAGTATGCTTTAAGCATTCAGGGAAAGTTAGAGAGTTGAAAGAGGAGAGGTTGCGGGTTTGGATGTAGTGGTGTTGCTTATGCAGTGGATATGGGAGATGGTCAGCAAAGGCTGGTAGGTGATCGCTGAGAGGATCAGGTAATGTTCCGGCTTTGGTGATAAGGTTTGGGTGAGTTGTTAGGAGGAGCAGCAGTCGCCAAACAGAAAACAATCAGTGAGAAGATTAGCAACTACAGAAATAGGGCAGCCTATCATTTTGGTTTGAATGCTACCTTTCTGTTTGTTTTTATTATTTATGCACCAATGGGGAGCTGCAGTTCACTGAGAAGTAGGAAAATAATGTAGTTATGCCAGGAGTTTTAGAAAGGGACATGCAGTAAGTGCACACTACTGAGGGATGCAAGTGGGACAGAAAGTTCTCTACCAACCAGACAGTACACCCATACTGTAAAATATTATCACTCCTTACAGTAACCGATCCTCCAACAGAACACTATTACAAACTGTTAAATCTTAAAATTCAGCTGGCGAATCACTATTTACCAACTCTCTTGGCAAAACCTGGAACTTACTTTCTGCAGAACTTACTACAGTTCCCTCCTTAACTCAATTCAAAATATCTCTTAAAAACACCTAAAAATGCATTGGCTTTGTCCCTGTACAAACCCTAACTAATCCCTACTCAAATACCAACTATATATGAAAACCTTATTACAGGAAGAAACTTTCATTGTATTACTCTGATTCATTAATTGTTTAGAAAAGTGATTACATATCTCTTACCTATTGGAAAGTACTAAAGTAAGGATTATAACTTGACACAACCATGTACTACGAAAATGTATGTGAACCACTAAAAGTGTATGCGTTCTCCCTTAACAGTTAATAATTTCTAAATATTTCCTGTGTGTATTCTAGAAAATCTTGAATATGTGTGTATCTATTGTAGAACAAATGTGCATTTTGCAATATTTCACTGTATGTATCCGCGTAATGTATGTCCGGAGCTTTTCTCCCTGGGCCACCTCTGAAAATGGACCTATATCCAGTCGGACTTTCCCAGTTAACAAATGTAAAATAAATAAATAAATAAAAGCTTAGTAATGCATGCCAACAGAACTGAGCAACATGGTGGCAGGACATCAAATTACAGTAAAATCACAGTAAAATCACTCAAGTTTCCACATGATACAGTAACAGTATAGGCACTCAAAATAAGCTAAGCAGTAAAATCTAACTAACACAGGTTGAAACAGCACAGCGGCTGAATACTGATGAGAGCACTCAGTACCAATTTAAAAGCAGTAACAACAATGTATTTTAGTTAGCTTTTTAACAAAATCAGACTGAGTCAATCTGAAACAGTGCATTTCCAAATTGTAAACAGTATAATGCAGCAAGTTTAACAGTAAAAGGTCATTACTTCCTTAAAGTAATTAAACCTACAGCTGCACACTAAATAGGAAATGACCAAGACAGTATAGGTATTTTACAGGTGAAGTTGTACACTTAAACAATTTAAAAGTAGTGAGAGCAATGTGTTCTAGTCAGCTGTTTAATAAAATCAGACTAAGTCAAGCTGAAACAGTGTATTTCCAAATTGTAAAAAATGCAGCAAGTTTATATCAGTAAAAGGTGATTACTTCCTTAAAGTAAGCAAACCTATAACTGCATTCTAATTAGGAAATGACCGAGACACCAGAGAAATTGTACAGGTGGGGGTATACACTTAAGCAAGTTGCATAGCAGAAGTTTTAACACACCAGTGCACAGCCTCTTAAAATAAATTAAACAGAAACAGATTCCATTTAATATTCTACATCACAAATGGTACTTACAGTTGTGCACAATACTAAGGGATGCCAGTGGGGCAGACAGAAACAGAGTGTAGTGAGGCAGAGGTTTTTAGTATATAAAGATGGCACCACAGCTCAGGGGAGGAATAAGTAAACTCTTAAGAGAAAGAGGGAGAGAATAGACAGGACTGACAGGGCTGGGAAGCTTACAATAAGATTATGTTAGGAGACTTAGAGAAGGGAGGGGGCAAGAGCCACGGCTTGGAGAAAGCTGTGAGAAAACAGGTTTGACAGGGCTAGGAAACTTACTCTAGAATTATGTTAGAACAAGAAAAAGTGGGGAGGCTATGGACTTGGAGAAAGCTGTGATAAGAGAAAAAACGATCAACCAGCTAGCCCAGGTCAGTACCTAAAGGTGTTTGTTTATCTGTGTGAATTCAAAAGCAGATTTAGTAGAGCATCAGGGAAGTAGAATATAAAATAAAGGTAAAGCTTTGGGAAACTGTATATATTTTTTACAATAAATGAGAGAATAAAATATAAGAATATAAAAGAAATGTGATATACAAGATAAATAAAATATAAGAATATAAAATAAATGCAAAGCTTTGGAAAAATGTATAGATTTGTTACAGTAAATGGGAGGAAAAGGGGGGTCCATTAGTGTGCACAGCAGAAGAATCAGTTGGAGTATCACAGAAAGATTATAATAGACCTACACTGCTCACATTCTGTTGATAAAAGTAGAACTTCATAGTTTCATAGGTAGGTACTAGGCTATTGGCCCTAGGGCCTATATAAGCCTAGCCAGAAAGGTAGCCTGGCTTTCACCACCCAAGAAAATTATTTTCCTGTGTCCCTGTTGAGCAGAGCCACAGAAGTGATCCCAGGGTGACTTTCATATCTCCCATTCAATCATCAAGATTTTTCTTGAACAGTGCTATTACGGAGATTTGTTTGATATAGATAGGTAGTTTGTTCCAGAGTATGGGAAGTCTCTGGGACAGGAATCTATCCCTCCAGCATGTTCTGTTTATTGTGGTGGCAAGATTTTGGTCCCTAGAGCATGTAGCTTGGAGGGATTGGGATTTCTTTAAGTGGAGCATATCCAACAGCTCTGGGTTTGACATAGCTTTTTATGTTAGGTAGAGATCGCCTCAGAGTAGGTGATATGTGATGGAGTAAAGTGGGAGTTTTTTGAGACAGCCTGCGTAGGGCATCTGTTTGAGGCCGGTAATCCTCTTTGTGAGGTATTTCTGCAGCCTTTCCAGGTGTTGTAGATGTCTTGTGAGGTACATGCCAAAAAAGGCACTGTACTCTATAATGGGTCTAATGAGTGACGAGTAGAGGGGAACAATGACCTCTTTTTTCCTGGATGAGAAACCTTTTGTGATGAGGTGTGCCACATAGAAGGACTTCTTGACTACTGTGGTGATGTGATTATCAAAGGAGAGACTACTGTCCACCTGTGTCCCAAGGTCTCTTATCACACTTTGGTGATAAGTAGACTACCACCTATGTGATAGTTCATGGGTACATAGTTTTTACCAAAAGGGATGACAATGCACTTTTTGGCATTGAGCTTGAGGCCACGGCTTTGACACCAGGCATCTGCCTCAGCGAGGCCCTTTTGTAAGATGTCCACATTGTTAGGAGTTTCAATTATGGCTCCTAGTTTGCAGTCATCTGCGAACTTCATTAGCCAAAGACCTTCTGTGTTAGCCTGTACTTCAGAGAAGTAGATGCCAAACAGGAGAGGACCCAGGACTGAACCCTGTAGTACTCTACTTGTCACTGATCTGAAGTCGGATTAAGAATCTGCTACTTTCATAGTGTGGGTTCTGTCAGTGAGCCATTTGGCAACCCATCTCGTGACATAGGGATTTATACCTAGTTTAGTGAGTTTATCTATAATTCCAGATGGGGGAAGGTGTCAAAAGCCTTGGCGAGATCTAGATAGGCTGTGTGAACCACCTTACCCTCATCTACGGCTTTGATGACCACTTCAAAGAAGTCTATCAGGTTTAGGAGACATGATCTGCCTTTTACAAACCCAAACTGTGTGGGGTCCAGAGTTTGGAGATTACCTGTGTCATTGTTTATAAGTTCCATGATGATATGTTCCATAGTCTTGCAGACCTGGCTCGTCAGGCTAATGAGATGGTAGTTCCCAGAGTCCATGGTGGCTCCTCTTTGGGGACTGGGATAACCGTCACTGTGTGCCATTTAGTGGACACAAAGCCTGAGGTGAGGCTATGACTGAACAGGGTACTTAGGTGGGGTGCCAGTTCATTCTGTTTTTCTTGTAGAACGCAGGCTGGGATGTTGTCAGATCCCATGGATGCTTTGTTCTTGGCTTTGGAGACTGTGGTTTTTACCTGTACAGCCATGATTACAGGAACTTTGCATTCTTCCAATATGGAGATGGGCCCTTTAGGGGGTGAGAGGGGGGTAAAGTTAGCATTGAACCTATCTTCCAGGATGTTGGCAATATCAGTTGGGTCTGTATATTTAGTGCCATTGTACTGTAACTCAGAGCAGATCTGAGTGTTGCCATTGAGATTCTTGAGATAGCTGTAGAATGCTTTGTGGTTGTCTTTAGAATCAGTGGTAATTTTGTTTATGTAACTAGCTTTGGAGGATTATATGAGGGATCTCAGCTTCTTACTGAGGCTGACCAGGGAGTTCCTGCAATCATGGAATTTTACTCTCTTTTGCAACAGTTTCTTTCTTCTGTTGTAGAGTTTGTTTATGACAGGGAACCACCAGATTGGCTTCCTTTTTTTGGAGGATAGCATCTTGGTTCTGTTAGGCACTCCATGATCCATTCACTCGTCTAAGTGCTTATAAAGTGCATCTGTGTAGGATTCAGCAGTAGTACCTCTATTGTCCATCTGCATGGGTGTCATGAAGTTTGCCACTTCTGTCTTAAGATGTGTGAAGTTGGCTTTGGAGAAATTTTTTACGGTGGTTTCCCTAATAGGGGTGGAGGCGGGATGTGGATGTCTAGGGTGATTAGCTTGTGGTCGGATCTGACCAACGAGGAATTGACCTCTGGTGTGGAACACCAGTTGCCTATGTTGGTAATAACCAGGTCTAGGATATTGCTGCCCCTCGTGGGGGTGTGGATAAATTGATCCAAGGCATTGGAATTTATGAATTCCAGAAAACGTTGAGCAAAAGAGCTGGTACATGAGTAGTTTTCCCAGTTAATGGTGGGGTAGTTGAAATTGCCCATTATTAGGCTGTTAGGTTGTACCCTAATATTTTCCAGTGTTTTAAGAAATGAGGAGTGGGAATCCTGGGGCATGGTGGGGGATCTGTAGCAAGCTACAATTTGGATTGCAGTCTTGCCCAGAGTTAGTTGCACTTGGATAATCTCGGATGCATTCATTATGCTGAGCAACTAGCCTGGAGGTGTTGATATCCTTATGGACATGCCTCTGCCTTTGGTGTTTCAGTCCAGGTTAGGTGGCCGAAAGGTGTGGTATGAATTATAGCCTGCTAATGCAGGGGAGCTCTCTGGAGCCTTGAATCAGGTTTCTGTTACTGCCCAGATGTCGATGTTCTCCATTTTAAAGAGTGCCTTGACTGAGTGCATTTTGAGGTTTAGACTTCTAGCATTGAGTAGCATTACCCTCAGATTTTGCTTGCTTATACCTGTTTTGGTGGTGAATTTGTCATTTGAACCTTGCCTAAAAAGGCTCTATAGGGGTGGCAAGAGCCTTAGTCAGTATCCAGAATCCCAAAGGTGACAGGTGCAGGCCATCTCTGGCAAAGCATTGTGGTCTGTCAATCATGTCATCCCAGGCAGACAGATACTGGATCCATGTCATCCCAGGCAGACAGATACTGGATCCCCTTAGAATGACACCAGAAACTTAGCCAATTGTGGAAGTCAATCATTTTGTCCTTGTATTGTGGTATCATTCTGGGTGATGGCTGGATACTACTCAGGACTAGGGTCATACCTGCCTGGGCTACAAGATTGGACTGCTCCTCCATGTCTTTTTTCATGTAGTCCAAGGAGGTACATCTCAGGTCATTCACACCAAGATGGACAATGACGGAGTCCTATTTGTACTTGTTGTGGAGTGACCTGAATGTGTGTTTTATGTGGTGGATCCTGGCACCCGACAGGCAGCTGACAGTAACTTTCTCCTTGTTTAGTCTGGTAAGTGTAACATCAGTGTGCCTGACTATAGAGTCACCTATCACTGGAGTGTTGGGTACGTTGTTATGCCTTATGGGCTGTGGCTGAGTGGCACACTGAGTTTGTGGGCTATGTGTCATTTGGGTTGTATAGGGTGGTGGAGGTTGCTTGCATTTCTGCTTTGGAGGTCCCTGTTGCTTGGGCAGATTTTTATTGAGAACATCTGTGAATGTAGGTGTGTGTTTTTTGTTTCTATGAGTGTGTTTTGGTGGTGTAGGTTTTGAGGAAATATGTGATGAGTGTGGTGTGGCGCAAGTGTTTACCTTCTCCTCTTGACTGTCTAGTCCAGTCTTGGGTGAAGAGAGCTTTGCTTCCAGTTTGGCTATATAAGTGCATCTCTCACAGGTTGTAGTGTTGGAAGGTAGGAGGAGAGGGTTTCTGTGTACATCAGGCAATTGCTGCATTGCCCCAAGATGCCCAGATTTATCAGGTAGACAAGAGAAAACACCAGGAGTTGACCCTTAGACATGACTGGATAGGTGCTTATTTATTAAGTACTAAAAACTGTTTTCCTCTAAACAAGTGATGAAAGTTGAGAGCTGTAATAATTTTTAGCTTATTTAGTGCTTACAATGAGGTCTGAACAAGTGCTGAGCTCAAAGAAACAGATTTGAGTGCTAAAAGTAAAAAGCTGGCTAGTTCTAAGGGAAAATTTGAAGAGCAGACTTTATGGTGCCAGGAATAGTTTAACCCTAGCTAAGTGGCGATGCATAAAGTGTTTTTTTTTTCAGATAAGCTACCTAGTGCTTACCACTCCCACTGATAAGCTACAAGGCTTCCTCCCAACACAGAAAGGCTTGGGGGCTCAGAAGCTTACAAAGAATCCTGGATAAGGCAAATATGTATCTGGACTAGACTACTTACAGGAAAGACATGAAACAAGCTTAGACATGTTTTTTAAAGTGGAAAGGGAGACAGGAGGAGCAGAAGATAATTCAAGGTTAAGAAACTAAGTGGGTTGGCTTTCTCAAATGTTCTCCCTGTATTAGGTAGAATGATGTAATGACAATAGACTGGGAGGAGTGTCCCAAATCAAATTTACAGTAGAGGCGGGCAACTGCAAAGCCACCAAGTATAAGAACAGGATACCGATAGGGAGAGAGGGTGGGAAACAAAAATCAGAACAAACCCACAAAAATCAAAACAAACAAACCCAAACAGATGCCTAACAAATGTAGAAAATTTTCAGTTAATACTACTCACACAGTGAAACTAGCTAGAAAAGTATGCAGCAGACAATAAAAGTGCTATAAATAACTTGTAAAAATAAGCAAAAAACAGAATATTTAATGTTATAAATCACAGATCAGAGTTTGCTCAGTGCCCTTCCTCCGATTAGCTCAGTGTGAAATGCAGAAACACTCACAAGTTAACTTCTTATGTAACAGAAAGTTGAAACCTGAAAAAACGTTAAAAAAGCTTGAAAGAACCATTGAGGTGCTTACTCCAAGCCATAGTCCAGGTAACCCCAATCAGTCAATGACCATAAACACTTCCTTCTCACTGAAATACAAGAATGGCTTTGGCTAAACTAAGATGGCCTGGAACATGTGCTCAGACACACAGCCTCTACAAAGAAACAACTAGGCCCAAAACACAAGCCTGAATATGGACAATGCTACAACTACCCACACTACTTAGGTAGAAAAAAACTGCAGAAATGTTTATCACAGCAGAAAAGCAGCAGTGAGCCTTTAAATGAAAGTTTTAAACAGATAAAGGAGCAAGGAGACTCTAGAGAATGCTTTTAACTGCAAACAAATAAGTTATATGACACACTCCTTGGCATGAAATCAGAACAAACAAACCCAAACAGATGCTTAACAAATGTAGAAAATTTCCAGTTAATACCTCACACACAGTGAAACTAGCTAGAAAAGTATGCAGCAGACTTGCAGTGGCTTTTACTGGTTTGTATGGGGTTCCACTCTTCATGTTCTTGAATGCAGGCAGTTGCTTCAGGTTTTTTTGTTGGACCTTTGAATGTGTTTAAGGGACTGTAAGGGGAGGAGAGAGAGATGTTAATATGAAGCCAGAAAAGGGGGGTAGGTGAAGTAAGTAAGTGGAAATAAGAGACAGGCAATGAAATACCACAATTTAAGTAGTTCAGCTAAGCAGTACTTAATCAAATAAATTAGTTAAGGAACAAGCAGTGATAATAAGAAAGTCACTCTGCTCAGTAATATGAATTTCAGTCTATTACCACCTTAATTTCACAGAATGCAGAGCAATTCATTGCCAGTACACTTTTCCAGCTATTTGTTGCTATTTAGTAATGCATGCCAACAGAACTGAGCAACATGGTGGCAGGACATAAAATTACAGTAAATTTACTCAGTTTCCACATGATACAGTAACAGTATAGGCACTCAAAATAAGCTAAGCACCACAGGTTGAAACAACACAGTGGCTGAATACCAATGAGAACACTCAGTACCAATTTAAAAGCAGTAACAGCAATGTATTCTAGTTAGCTTTTTAACAAAATCAGACTAAGCCAATCTGAAACAGTGCATTTCCAAACTGTAAACAGTATAATGCAGCAAGTTTAACAGTAAAATGCAACAAGTTTAACAATAAAAAGGTCGCTACTTCCTTAAAGTAATTAAACCTACAGCTGCACACTAAATAAGAAATGACCAAGACAGTATAGGTATTTTACAGGTGAGGTTGTACACTTAAACAATTTAAAAACAGTGAGAGCAATGTGTTCTAGTAAACTGTTTAATAAAATCAGACTAAGTCAAGCTGAAACACTGTATTTCCAAATTGTAAACAATGCAATGCAGCAAGTTTATATCAGTAAACGGTGATTACTTTCTTAAAGTAAGAAAACCTACAACTGCACTCTAATTAGGAAATGACCGAGACAGCATAGAAATTGTACAGGTGGGGTTATACACTTAAATATACAGAGCTGAATATATTTTTTTGGTTATAGAGTTTGTTAATTATTGCTTAGATCTCTGTTGAAACTGTTGTCTCCCTGTTCTGAGAGACTGATCTGCAAATATACAGAGCTGAGTATATATATGTTTTGGTTTTAGAGTTTGTACAGTTAGTTGTTGCTTAGATCTATGTTGAAACTGCCCACCGCCACTTTCTGCTGTGTCTTCAGTTGGTATAACTGTTTTTTACAGCTTGTGTGTTATCAAACTCAAGTATCACTTGCATAAAATTTGACCTGTTAGTAACAGCCTGCTCTTAATTGCTGGAACCTGGGTTCTGAGAGACTGCCTCCCAGACTATCTGCAAATATACAGAGCTAAGTATATTTTTTTGGTTATAGAATTTGTTAATTGCTGCTTAGATCTCTGTTGAAACTGTTGTCTCTCTGTTCTGAGAAACTGATCTGCAAATATACAGAGCTGAGTATATGTTTTTGGTTTTAGAGTTTGTACCTTTAGTTGTTACTTAGATCTCTGTTGAAACTACCCCCCCCCCCCACAATTTCTGCCGTGACTTCAGTTGGTATAACTGGTTTTTACAGCTTGTGTGTTATCTAACTCAAAGATCACTTGCATAAAGTTTGACCTGTTAGTAACAGCCTGCATTTAATTGCTGGAACCTGTGTACTGAGAGACTGACTTCCAGACTATCTGCAAATATACAGAGCTGAGTATATTCTTTTTGGTTATAGAGTTTGTTAATTGTTGCTTAGATCTCTATTGAAACTGTTGTCTCCCTGTTCTAAGAAACTGATCTGCAAATATACAGAGCTGAGTATATATTTTTTTGGTTTTAGAGTTTGTACTGTTAGTTGTTGCTTAGATCTCTGTTGAAACTGTTTTGTCCCACCCACCCTATTTTTGGTTTGTAGTTTAAATTTGGTAGCTTTTGCATTTGCCCACCCCACTGTAGATTTGATCTGGGACACTCCCCCAGTCCCATCTCTTTACCACATTCTACCTAATAAACTCTTTCTGCACTTGCTTTTAGTCCTTTCTAATTTAATTGCATTTTTAAACTGTGTTTGGTCTAATATTGCTATATACTCAAGTGTGCTAGCTCGCACTGCATGTGAATTGTTTTTACTACTGTTTTTGCTACTTTTCTGTAAAAAAAACTGTAAGCCTGCTTCCTACCTTTCCTGTAACTAGTGTTCCAGATACAGATTTGCTGTATCTAGGACTGTATGTAAGCTTCTGAGCCCCCCCCCAAGCCTTTCTGTGTTGGAGGGAAGCCTTCTAGCTTATCAGTGGGAGTGGTAAGCACTAGGTAACCTGTCTACTACATAAGGAGTGGTTCTGGCCCAGAAATTGTAGTTATTGGCCATTTGGGCAATCTCTTCCATCACTCTCAACTTTCTGATTTGAAAACCTGCATTTGCACTTGTTTCTGTCCTGTAACTCGTCTAGTGCAGATACAGATTCTTAGTTTTAGCACTTAAATTTGCTTATTCATGCTCAGCACTTGTTCAGAACTTGTAAGCACTAAATAAGCTGCTAATTACTATAGCACTCAATCTTTTTCATTACCTAGAGGAAAACAGTTCTTGTACTTACTTTTCTCACTTGCTTAGAGAAAAACAGCTCTTGCACTCACTTTCCTCGCTTATCTAGAGGAAAATAGTTTTTTATTCAGGCTTGTCCAAGGGTCAGCTCCTAGTGTTCTCGCTTGTCTATCTGATGAATCTGGGCATCTTGAGGTAATGTAGAAATTGCCTCATGTACAGAGACAGCCCTCTCCTCCTACCACCCAGCACTACAACCTGTGAGAGATGCACTTATCTAGTCAAACTGTAGGTAAAGCTCTCTCCAACCAAGACTGAACTTGACAGTCATGAGGAGAAGGTAAACATTTCCACCACACCACACTCATCACATAGTCTCACTAAATCTACACCACCAAAATCCACACATAGTAACACAAAAACATTCACAGAGGCTCTCAATAATAATCTGTCTAAGCAACAGAGTCCTCCAAAGCAGAAACGCAAGCAACCTCCATCCCCCAACACAACCCAAATGACACATAACCCACAGACTCAGTGTGCCACTCAACCACAGCCAATAAGGCAAAACAACGTACCCAACACACTAGTCATAGGTGACTCTATAGTCAGGCACACTGATGTCCCACTCACCAGGCTAAACAAGGATAAGGTTACTATCAGCTACCTGTCAGGTGCCAGGATCCACCACATAACCCACAAACTCAGGTCACTCCACAAAAAGTACAAATATGACTCTTGTCGTTGTCCATGTTGGTGTGAATGACCTGAGACGTACCTCCCTGGACTACATGAAAAGAGACATGGAAGAGGTCTCCAATCTTGTAGCCCAGGCAGGTATGACCCTAGCCCTGAGTAGCATTCTGCCATCGCCCCAAATGATACCACAGTACAAGGACAAAATGATTGACTTCAACAATTGGCTAAGCTTTTGGTGTCATTCTAAGAGGATCCAGTATCTGTCTACTTGGGATGACATGGTCAACAGACCATGATGCTTTGCCACAGATGGCCTGCACCTGTCACCCCTGGGATTCCAGATACTGGCTAAGGCTCTTGCTGTCCCTATAGTGCCTTTTTTAGGCAAGGTTCAAATAACAAATTCACCACCATAACAGGAACAGGCAAGCAAAAACTGAGGGTAATGCTACTCAATGCTAGAAGTCTAAATCTCAAAATGCACTCACTCAAGGCACTCCTTAAAATGGAGAACATCAATATCTGTGCAGTGACTGACACCTGGTTCAAGACTCCAGAGAGCATCACTGCACTACCAGGATATAACTCATACCACACTTTTCAGCCATGTAACCTGGACCGAAACACCAAAGGCGGAGGTGTGTCCATATTAATTAAGGATATCCACACCTCCAGACTAGTTGCTCAGCATAATGCATCCGAGCTTATCCAAGTGCAACTAACTCTGGGCAAAACTGCAATCCAAATTGAGCTTGCTACAGATCCCCCACCATGCCCCAGGATTCCCACTCCTCTTTTCTTGATGTACTGAAAAATATTAGGGTTCAACCAAATACCCTAATAATGGGCGACTTCAACTACCCCACCATTAACTGGAAAAACTACTCATGTACCAAACTCTTAGCTCAACGCTTTCTGGAATTCATTAACTCCAATGCCCTGGAAGAACTTATCCACATTCCCACCAGGGGCAACAATATCCTAGACCTAGTCATTACCAACATGAGTGACCGGTGTTCCACACCTGAAGTCAACTCCTCGTTGGTCTGATCCGACCATAAGCTAATCACCCTTGATATCCACATCCCACCCCCATCCCCATTAAGGAAACCACGGTAAAAAATTTCTTCAAAGCCAACTTCATGCTTCTTAAGACAGAAGTGGTGAACTTCATGACACGCATGCAGATGGACAATACAGTTACAACTGCTGAATCCTACACAAATGCACTCTATAAGCACTTACACGAGTGCATGGATCGTGCTATCCCAAACAGAACCAAGATGCTATCCTCCAAAAAAAAGGAAACCAATCTGGTGGTCCCCTGCAATAAACAAACTGTACAACAGAAGGAAGAAACTGTTGCAAAAGAGAGTAAAATCTGATGAGTGGAGGAGCTCCCTGGTCAGCTTCAGTAAGAATCTGAGATCCCTTATAAGATCCTCCAAAGCTAGCTACGAAAACAAAATTGCCACTAATTCTAAGGACAACCACAAAACATTCTATAACTATGTCAAGAATCTCGATGGCAGCACCCAGATCTGCTCTGAGTTACAGCACAAAGGCACACAAATTACAGAACCAACTGATATTGCCAACATCCTGGCAGATAGGTTCAGTGCTAACTTTACCCCCCCACCCCCTAAAGGGCCCATATCTATACAGGAAGAATGCAGAGTCCCTGTAATCACAACTACGCAGGTAAAAGCTGCATTCTCTAAAGCCAAAAACACAGCATCCATGGGACTGGACAACATCCCAGGCTGTGTTTTACATGAACTGGCTCCCCACTTAAGTACCATGTTCAGTAATAGCCTCACATCAGGTTTTGTGCCCACTGAATGGTGCACAGCAACAGTTATCCCACTCCAAAAAGGGGGAGCCACCACTGATCCCAGGAACTATCGACCTATTAGCCTGATGATCCTGGTCTGCAAAGCCATGGAAGTATCATCATGGAACTCATAAACAAAGACAATGGTAACCTCCACACTCTGGATCCCACCCAGTTCGGGTTTGTGAAAGGCAGAGCATGCCTCCTGAACCTGATCGACTTCTTTGAGGCAGTCACCAAAGCCATAGATGAGGGTAAGGTGGTTCACAAAGCCTATCTTGACCTCAACAAGGCTTTTGACACCATCCCCCATTCTGGAATTATAGCTAAACTCACTAAACTAGGTATAAATCCCTATGTCACAAGATGGGTTGCCAAATGGCTCACTGACAGAACCCACACTGTAAAAGTTGCAGACTCCAAATCTGACCTCAAAGCAGTGATAAGTGGTGTACCACAGGGTTCCGTCCTGGGACCTCTCCTGTTTGGTATCTACTTCTCTGAAGTACAGGGTAACACCGAAGGCCTCTGGCTAATGAAGTTCACAGGTGACTGCAAACTAGGAGCCATAGTCAAGTCCCTAAATGATGTGGACATCCTACAGAAGGGCCTCACTGAGACAGATGCCTGGTGTCAGAGCCATGACCTCAAGCTCAATGCCAAAAAGTGCAGTGTCATCCCCTTTGGTAAAAACTCTGTACCCATGAACTACCACATAGGTATCAATCTTCTTGACACCAAATGTGTGATAAGAGACCCTGGGATGCAGGTGGACAGTAGTCTCTCCTTTGATAGTCACATCGCCACAGTAGTCAGGAAGTCCTTCTACGTGGCACACCTCATCATAAAATGGTTCTCATCCAGCAAAAAAGAGGTCATTGTTCCCTTCTACCCAACACTCATTAGACCCATTATAGAGTACAACGCCCCTTTTGGAATGTACCTCACAAGACATCTGCAGCAGCTGGAAAGGCCACAGAAGTACCTCACAAAGAGGATTACTGACCTCAAAAAAATGCCCTACACTGACCATCTCAAAAAACTCCAGCTTTACTCGGTAGCATATTACCTACTCCGAGGTGATCTCTGCCTAACATATAAAGCTATGTCAAACCCAGAGCTGTTGGACATGGTACACCTAAAGAAATCCCAATCCCTCCGAGCTACATGCTTTAGGGACCTAACACCTAAAGAAATCCCAATCCCTCCGATCTACATGCTTTAGGGACCTAAACCTGGTCACCACAATAAACAGGACATGCTGGAGGGATAGATTCTTGTCCCAGAGACTTCCCATACTCTGGAATAGGCTGCCCGTCTATGTCAAGCAAAGTCCTTCATTAGCACTCTTCAAGAAAAATATTGATGAGTAGATGGGAAATAGGAAATTCACCCCAGGGATCACTTCTGTGTCTCTACCCGACAGTGGCATAGGAAAATAACTTTCTTGGGTGGCGTAAGCCAGGGAACCTTGTTGGCTAGGTTTACGTAGGCCCTTGGGTCGATAGCCTAGTACCTACCTATGAACCTATGAACCTATTAACCAAGTTGCACAGCAGAAGTTTTAACACACCAGTGCACAGCCTCTTAAAATAAATTAAACAGAAGCAGATTCCATTGAATATTCTACATCACAAATGGTACTTACAGTTGTGCACACTACTCAGGGATGCCCATGGGACAGACTGAAACAGAGTGTAGTCAGGCAGAGGTTAGTATTTAAAGATGGCGCCACAGCTCAGGGGAGGAATAAGTAAACTCTTAAGAGAAAGAGGGAGAGAATAGACAAGATTGACAGGGCTGGGAAGCTTACAATAAGATTATGTTAGGTGAATGAGCGAAGGGTGGGGCCAAGAGCCAGGGCTTGGAGAAAGCTGTGAGAAAACAGGTTTGACAGGGCTAAGAAACTTATGCTAGAATTATGTTAGGAGAACAAGAAAAGGGGGGGGGTGCTATGGACCAGGACTTGGAGAAAGCTGTGAGAAGAAATAAAACAATTGACCAGCTAGCCCAGGTCATTATCTAACCATGTCTGTTTATCTGTGTGAATTCAAAAGCAGATTTAATAGAGCATCAGGGAAGTAGAATATAAAATAAATGTAAAACTTTGGGAAACTGTATGTATTTGTTACAATAAATGGGAGAATAAAATATAACAATATAAAAGAAATGTGATATACAAGATAAATAAAATATAAGAATATAAAATAAATGCAAAGCTTTGGAAAAATGTATATATTTGTTAAGTAAATGGGAGGAAAAAGGCAGGGGGTCCAGTAATGTGCACAGCAGAAGAATCAGTAGGAGTATTACAGAGAGAAGATTATAAAAGACGTACACTGCTCACAGTCTGTTGATAAAAGTAGAACTTGCAGTGGCTTTTACTGGTTTATATGGGGTTCTGCTCTCCGTGTTCTTGTATGTGGGCAGTTGCTTCAGGTTTTTTTTTTATGGACCTTTGAATGTGTTTAAGGGAACTGCTCACAGTCCATTGATAAAAGTAGAACTTGCAGTGGCTTTTACTGGTTTGTATGGGGTTTTGCTCTCTGTGTTCATGTTGTTACCTAGCAAAATGATCAGTTTGTAAAGCATTCTTTGTAGGTAAGACTACAATGATGCTATCTGAAAGAATTTATGAACATAATTTCACCATTCACAATGGAAACAGTTGGCTAAACACAGTTTCACATGCTTTAATGTTAAAAAGTTTGAATTTCTAGTAACTGAACAAATAAGTAAAGATTTCAGGGGTGGCAATTTAAATAACATTCTTGAATGTAAGGAGCTTGGATGGCAAAGTTAAATGCAGGTTGCCATCCAGGCCTGAATAAACAGATCAGTTTTAAATGTGAACTTAAAAGATGAATGATTAAATGCAATTGTTTTTCAGCACAATAATTTTATTGGCTGAGCTGCATTAAGTTTTGCTTTAATTTGATTTGTTTCATGAAAGTTCATTTTATTGAATGCATTATACTGCATGTACTTTATCAGTGTAGTTATTTGATTTGTTGGTTGGTCTCATATAATGTTATGAATTTAGAGATTTGCATGAATGTAGGTTGTTTCTGAAGAAATCTTAATGTTAAAAAAGGTGAGCTTAATTAGTTTTGATATATGACTTCTTTTGGTGCATTTTGGTTATTTGGTTGTGTTTTTTTTTTTTTTTTTTTTTTTTTTGTGGTTTGGTCACTTTGTTTTTCCTTTTAAAGAAAATTACAGGTGCTAATAGGTTCACAAGTAAGTACCAGGCTAGCTGTCCTTGCAGGCCATTATAAGCCTAGCCAATTTCCCTTTTTTGTTTTAAATAACCCATCACATTTGGTTATAGATTGGCCTATGGGGTACTGTAATGTGGGTGAGGCATATATTCCATGCCAACAGTTTAACACATGTCTGTCTTCAAATTTACAAAGCAAGATGTTTCCAAAAGAAAGGAAAAGAGGAACATCTTCTCCCAGGCAGAGATGGACATTTTGCTTCAGGCTGTCCATGAACATAGCTAATGGATGCTCCTAACTGATGAGAGTCACTAGGTTTTTCATAACCATGTTTGGCACGAACTTGTTGCAAGGATAAGCTGCTGACAGTGAACATAACACATTGCAAAATGCAGTACATCATAGCATCATCACCATAATCTGTCATGCCTGCATCAAGCCAAATAACCTTGTATCAGTGAGAAAGGCCATGATTAGATTCTACCTGTGGTTATCTATTACACTGAGGAGATCTGGCTCTTTCTAGGGTGTGAGATCACTTTCTCATATATGGTGGCAGGCTTGACACTTGTGCAGAGCTTCACCCACCACCACGGGTATCAGTGGGTAATGTTCCAAGTGGGTATATCCCTGCATATATATTATGTAGTGCAATATAGAAAAGCTAAAACGCACTGCATGGCTTATATAGTCATATCATTCCTAAAGGCACTTCTTAAACTGCTACATGAGTTTGCACAAATTACATGGGTTCTCCTACAGATTACCAAAATGCCACGTCACTGGCTGTCATATGAGTGAGCCAAAAAAACCAAAACGAACGAACCGCACAAAACACAGATGGGAAACGGATAGTGAGTAACACGTTGGCTAATCCAACAACCACACAATAATGGCAGCAAACAAAACAAACCCTTGTGGGGGGCATCACCCCCCATACCCTCCACGTGGGAGGGATGTGCCCTCCACACACCCCCAACTAAATATACTAACTCTAAGATCACACTACTGTGGAAGTAAGGGGCAAAGGTTGACATGTTGGCCAAGCACTTCCTTACCATCCATTTTCCATCCGTGTTCTGAGTGCTTGGTGATCTGTCGTTTTGGTGTTGTCAGCTCGCTCTTATGAAAGTCGGTGATGTGGCATTTTGGTAAAGTGAAGGGAACCTGGTATATGGCCTATATTTTATGCATGCCATTTTGTTTTACAGCTGTAGCTTCACTGGATTCTGGGATTGTCACAATGGAGCACTGATATATTATACTGTTTCTGTCTGCTTTTAGAGATGATTCAGTGCATGGGTCTTACACCTTGGATGTTGGCATGCCTGATATTGGGAAAATATCTAAGCCTACTGCTGCAGTTGATGATGATGGCAGCCACAACATGGCATAGTCTGCAGTCACAGTACCACTGTCAGGCCACTGGTGCCATCACCAGCACGCTAGCCTTCTTTTTCACAGACACAGCTACATTGGATGTACAGCTCACTCATCATTCACATGATTCTGTTATAGGATATGAACTGACCAACACAGCAGCCCAGGGCATACCATCATCTCCTACACTGCAGAACTGATGGAGTCATATGTAGGCTGCATAATAACCTCAGAGAGGGTTTGATAATTTTAGCAACATCTTGGACAGGTGACATGGGAAGTTTCTATCCTTCATGTGCCTGTGTGCTGTCACACAGTATTTGCATTGCTGTTCTCATGGCCATTCCTCCTCCATCTCCTGGGGAAGACCACTAAGGGATGGTCAAGAGAATGTCTAGGTCCTATAGTGTTACAATCTCCATGTCCAGTACAAGTATCAAACATCTGCAGCCACCAAAGATGTGCATTTAGATGGTGTGTGTGCTGAACGTACCTGTGGCACAGGCCACTTTTCCAACTCCATGAGCACATCATTCTCTGTGCAAGTTGTAGATCATCTTTGTGACATTCCTCAGAAGGATGCATACAGTAAAATGGAAATGTTACAGAGAAACATGCACTATGCAGCAACTTCTATAGGACCAGTGTCCAGTGACATGCCATCTGTCCTACCCCCCACCAATTTCTGCCAAAGTACCACCATACTGGAGGCACCACCCCCTCGCTGCAATTTTCTGAGCTCACCAGACTCACCAGTCAGTGATACACATGCACATCCACATCACTAGTCCCATGAAACCACAAAGTACCCATTGCCAACACCTGTCACTGTGGCCTTCCCTGCCTGTGCATATAATAACTGTTCCCTGTCCTCATACCTGTTACCAGGGTAGCTTGTGTCTGATGTACAGCATAGCCATGCATGATATGTCATCCCCTGACTGCAGAACTGCCATCATCATTGCTACTGTTTGCTATGTCTAATTTGACCCATAGCTGTGAACTAGATGCTGCCTCTTAGCTAGTGGTACACCATAGACAGCCTGCCTCTGTTTTGCTTTGTCATTCTCTGCGGCTAAGTCCTCCACAATCTCCTAATCAGGCATCTCTTCTTTTGCTGCTGACTCTGGCATATCCTCATCCCTGATGTCACTGCCCTGCTGTATTTGTTTGCTAAGAAACATGTTGCTTAACATGGCACACACTGCATACTACAAGATACCACTGGAGGTATCTAAATTATGGAAATGGGCCTTCATTAATCTAATCACATGTTCACAATGTTTCACGCCTGAGATAGTGCACTGTTTTATGCATTCTCTGTCATCTTCTGTGGATTGCATGCTGGTGTCATAAGGCATGGCTCCAGATCATATCTGGCATTACCAATAGAATGGCCCAATGGAGAGGCACCTCACAAGAATCACTGATAATGTGGACAAATGCCAAATGTGGGAATAATTAGCATTGCTTGTGTCACACTGATACATAATATACCCTCTGCATTGCAAACCACCTGGAAGTTGCTGGAGAAGAATGTCTTAAAGTTGATACAACACTGTTACTCTGTCCCAGGAAGCACTTCGATGGTGATGTGGAAGCAGTTTATGGCACCAAGTACCTCAGGGAGAAGGATGATTTCATAAAGTACCCACATGATGTTGCTTCTCTCCTCTGTGGTACATGGTACCACATATATTCCTCCATGTGCTGTGTGGTATTAAGAAACTGGTGAAGTATCCATGAGGAAGATACATTAGATACACCTACTATATCCACAGCTGGTCACTGGAAAGTCCTTCTAGCCAGTATTTCCAGTGCTGCACATACCTTTATGTCCACATGAATTTTTCCATGTATACCACAAGCCTCCACATGAACAGGACTCATCTGTACTAGCTCCTACGTGGTGCTCTGTCCACAAGGTATCAGTCCATTATTTCAGAATCATGAAGGGGAGGGGTTGAAATCTTAGGAGTGATCATATCGTAATGTAGCAAGAAGGGTGATGATGTGTACCTTTGTGGTCAATGAGAGAGAAGACAGGTTTGAACATATACATTTCTGCTCATGCTGCTGCTATCCCCAGCTTATTTAGTGTGATCTCTATCTCTAGTCACCAAGATTGTATGGTGTACAGCAACACTAGTGGCTGCAGCTCACTGAGCAATGTTAAACATGTCTGAATCACTCCGTCATATTGTTTGCCATCATCTGCATTCACCATTATCCTCACTATTATAATGGTGCTCATTTCCATCTCATTATGTGCTCATGCATGCTGTGTTAGCTGTGATAACTCATGGCCTTCTGTGACTATAGTACATATAGGTTCATAGGCTCATAGATTAGTATTAGACTAACTGCCCTTATGAGTCATTTTAAGCCCAGCCAATTACCCCATGTGAGAATCAAACCCTGCACCTCGTGTCTATAAGGTAAACACCTTAACCATTACACCAACCTCCCACCATATATCTCAAAATCTCCTTTTCCCTATGAGCAACATTCATCTTGCAATTTCACTTTCTGCATGCACTATTTGTTTCTGAGTTCCAAGGCTACACCTACAAGTCATGGCCTTTCAGAACAACTTTACATTCATCCTGGAGCAGTTAGATTAGCCAAAGCACCATCAAATTCCTACTAGCAAGAGAAAAAAAGCCAAGTGTCTAAAATTAATAAAAATTCTGTCACAACTGCAAGTATTAAGAGATTAGCAGTAAATACATAGTACAAGCACACAAATAGAACTAGCTTAAATAAAAAACAATTATCTGATGTCTTTGGGAACTAATAACAAGGTCAAATCTGGTTAGAACTGGTCGATCAAGTAGTGGTGTGTAGCAAGGAAATGCAGCATAGAGCAGCCCAGCCAAAGTGAGCAGTAACTCCTATTGTACAACATAGTTGAAAAGCTAAATTTTAAATCACAGTCAGAAAAGAACTATAATAATTCAACCTGATGCAAGCAAAATATCAAGAACACCAACACATTCCTTACTTTCAATTTAAAAAAAAATTTCCCAGAATGAACAAAGCTCTGGTACAATAAACATTATTACTAGATAAGAAGTAAATGTATTTAAAAAAATATATGGAATTGGATTAAATAAATAAAAAAAAAAACAACACTCCTCTGGTGTCTTTGAAACTGGTAACAAAGTCATATCAAGTTAAAACTGATCAATGATGTTGCAATGTAATAATGCAGACTAGAGCAGTTCAGCAAAATAGAGCAGCAGGTCCTGTTATTTAGGACAGTTTGAGAATACTATTAGAAGTCTCAGCCAGTCAGAACGGAAAAACTGTAAATTAAGCTTGGAGCAAGTGGAATCCCATGATCTCCTTGTAAATCCACCATAATCAGGATAAACAGATTTGTAATACATTAGACTTTAAAATCACACAGAAAGAAATGGATTAAATAGAAAGACACTTTCCTGATGTATTTAACACTGTCTGAAAGGTCACATAGAACTGGTCAAGCCAATAAAAGTGTAACAAGGAAATACAGTACATATCAGTCCCAAAAGAAGAGCTATACAGCACAATTTAAAAACTACTAAAAAGTCATAGCCAAATCAAACTGCTTTGTGCATGCAGTTTTTGATTTTATGCTGTAAATTCAGTTGCATCACCTATTTCTCTGATTGAATTTTCATCTGTTTGTATGTATTGCTGAGTTTTATGCATTGCTCATTGCCCAAATTAATATCATTTTCTAGTACACCAATTTTTTTTAACTTGATATCCTGTACATTATTGATTTATGATGTTTTGTTATAAAGAATTTGTGTTACCTGGAGCTTTTTTCCATGGCTACTTCTGAAAAGGGGTTATTATGTCCAGTAGTGCTTCTCAGTAAACAAATGCATATGCATACAACACCTCACACACAAATAAATAAAAAAATTAATCTAAGGGTAGTTCAAGTATGCAGACCATCAACAATTCCCTTACAAAGTAATCCAAAGTGTCTCAAAACAACTAGACTCTGGCACAATAAACAGTGCTAACAGATTAGAAACAAATGTACTGTAAAGTCACACAGCTGAAATTGGATTAAACCATACATATATATAGACAGATGGATAGAATTCATGGTGAATTCAGTAGCAGTGTGTAGCAAGGAAATGCAGCACAGGCAATCTCAGCCAAACAGAGAGGTCATTACTACTGCATCACATACATGTTTTTGAGTACCATCTTGGAAGATATCAGCCCCATTTATTTAAGTAATTGTTATTCAATTTGCAGTCATCGGTATATTTGGCTATACAGAGTTCTTTACTTCCTTTTGTATTAGAGAAGACCAAGCAAAAAAGTGGCCCTAGTGCAAAGGCTTTGAAGCTGTCACTGGTAAACTCCTCAACCCTGAATTACTGTGTCCTGCTGCTTAATTAATATCTTACACACAGTATGCATTGTCATTTAATGATTTTTTTAATTTCCTTTTGTGGAATTATGTTACTTCTCAAAGAATAGCATACAAATCAAAATGGCCCCCCATAGCAAAAGCGTGTGCTTCCATATGTAACATATGTAGGTCTGCCTTTGTCATTACAAAGAAGATTCATTAATTACAGTTAAGATTCGTTATGACTCTCTTCATGCTTCTACTTAGATTAGTGGTATGGCTGAGGAGTCTAAAATTGTTTGTGTCTGATGTGACACCCTTTGTGAAATGATACCACTACAATCTACTGCCTTAGGTCAGGGGCATGTCCACATAGCAATGTTCTGTTTAATGCAATGGACTGAGGTTTATGTAGGTTCTTCGTCATTCTATATGTTTTTTTTTCCAGGTCCTCCAGGACTATGAACTGAGTTAAGTGGAGAATGAATAATCACATACTCAGGAATGCAAGTGAACACTATTACTGAAAGTATATTAAACAGATTTATTGGTGTTATTGAGGCAAGCTTCTCTTATAAGTGCAGCATTTATTGCATCATAGCTTTCAGTTGTAAGCCCAGGGAAGTATATTTTGGACTGAATTTATTTCAATAATTTTAAAGATAATGTTAGCATTTCCTTCACAAGCAGCATCTGTAAAGCTGTGCAATGCATAATTACTAAGCTGTTAAAAAAATAGCATAGGTGACGTACAAACCCTGAATCCACACCAATTTGGATTAATAAAAGGTAGGTGAAGCTTACTAAACCTTGTCAGTTTCCTTGAATGAGTCACTGAAGCCTTGAATGCCCATACTTCTTCCCTTAACCTTGCCAGTGCCTTTGACACCATGCATCATACTGTCATCATAGACTAATGCTCCCAACTTAGCTTCAACCTCTTTGTAGTCCACTGGAAAACCAAACAGCTTGCTGATAGAACCTACACCATTAAGGTAGAAGGAACCTCCTCCATCCATAGAACTGTAACAAGCAGGCTTCTACATGGCTCTGTCCTGGGCACCCCCCCATAGGGTTATGTCCTGGGCACCCCCCAGGACTCTGTCCTGAGTACTCTGCTGTTTGGTAATTACTTCACAGAACAGAACAGAATAGAATAGAATAGAATAGAATAGAATAGAATAGAATAGAATAGATGTCAAGTGACTGGAGATATCTAAGTTTGCCAATGACTGACAGCAATTGTCAAATCCCCGCTCAAACTCTCCAGTAGGGCCTACATCACACTAATGCCTTGTGTGTCTGCCATGAGTTCACTTTAAATGCCAGAAATGGCAGTGGAGTTACTTTTGGGAAAGACTTCACTCCTTTCTTCCTCTTCCTACCCTATTGCTGAAAGCCATCTTAAAACAGATACAATTAGCCAGGACTTTGGAACTTCTGTTCATGGCATTATTTCTTTTAATAACTATGTCTAGGTTGTGGTTTGGATGTCTTTCTATCCTGCTCATCTGAACCGTACATATTCTCCTCCAGGTGCTATGCAGCTTTTATCCCTCCATACGTTTCCCTAATTAGACCTATACTTAAAAACAATGTCCCTTTTGTACTACACCTCACAGAACTCCTTCAACAACTTCAAAGATCAATAAGGGTTCTAACTAAATGATTTCTGGATTACACTCTCTCAGATATTTCATAAGACTATAGGCTTTATTGGTTTACTTTGCCTAATATAGATTCCCAAGGGTTGACTTTCAAGCACTGAAAATCCATACCTTTTCTGACCTCCTTCACCATCACAGAAACATGGTTCTGTCCAAAATCATGCCGAATAGTTCAATGTCCACAACAAGACCAACAAGACCATTTAGCAATTTCTGTGCTTTTCAAATAACCTTCCCCTGCATGTCAAACAAAGTAACACTCTATCTGTTTTCAAATTAAATTTTGGAAAGGAGACCAGAAATTCATGCCTTTGTGTGTTGAAAGAAAGAAAGAAAGAAATGTATTGCTAGGTGTAACTAACATATTTTCATTTCTAAGAGATACTGCAGCTAGGTTTCTTGATGACCCTTCACCAGAAGGTTTTGTACAGACCCATGAACCTACTGTCTTTGTTTTTTTATAGAGGTTATAATCATGGGTGGGGAAATGAAATATCTTGTGTTTGTCAGAGTATCTAAGATATTGTATCTTCTAGTAGGATTTCATACTGTATTTTACAAATTGCTTTGAATATCATACCCCATTATTATCCAGTCATATTTATTTGATGTTGAGAACTTTACATACTCAGTGTTTGGGTAGTTAAATTCCTTATAAGAAATATTTTCTGTGTTTTTATTTCAAACATTTTAAGCAGGACATCTTAATGCTCTATACTGGACACAGATGGACTATAGTGAGTTTCTCCAGTGTACTGAGCACTACAAATATCCTTGAATTTTTTAATCCCTTATTTTCTCTGCCAGTGGCTCTAAATACAAAGGAAATAACAAAAGTGGAAAGAACCCACTCCTTCCTGATTTCTCTGATTAAATACAACCTTTCAGAGAGGAGCCCTCCCACTTTAATCCTTGCCTCCAATCCTTCATATACCCTCCTAATTAACATTATCCTTGTATTAGAGAATTCAAATCTTCCATTACCTACTCATAAAATCCCAGTTTACTCTGTTGAAAGCTTTCTGTGCATCAAGATCCAACAACAGTGACATTTTTCAATATTCTGCTTCTCTCTGGATCATTATTGTTTGATTAATTGTGTCAAATGTTTGCCTCCACTCCACAAAACCACATTGATCCATATCAATCAATTTTTCCAACACCGTTGCCATTCTTTAAGCTAGTATAGACATAAACACTTTATAATCAGGGTTTAAAATTGAAATGGATCTATATGAGGCTGGGTCTGATGGGACTTTACCCTCTTTGAGTAATACAACCACAACAGTTTTCATTCAAAATGCTGGTACTTCCCTTCCTTTTAATATACTATTAAACAAAATCTGCCAGATCTTGAACACTCTGTTCCCTCCTAATGTCTAAACTTATACAGGAGTATCATCTGTTCCTGGATACTTCCCTGCTGATTGATTTATACATCACTGTTTTTATGTCACCTCTTATATTAACTATTAGTTGTTGAGCCTCATCTTCCTCTAACCTTGACATATTTCCATTTGTGCTCTTACCTGGTTTCCACATTTCTCTGATTTATACAAATGTCCATGCAATTTCAGAAATATCTCTAATACCCCCATAGGATATCTGGTTATTTTTCTTGTAATAGGCTCCCTAAGTTTGATGACAACCCTTTCTATTTTCTGTTGCCTAAGTTGCTGAGCTAAAAAATTCTTGTGCTCAGGAGTTATCAAAAATAATGATTAACAGCAATTTTTCTAAACTCATGAATATTATCCAGGTACTCCCATATTTTCCTCGATAGCACTCTGCACTTGCTTCTCTTCTTGCTCTTTGAGATTCCACTTTTTTTGCAATACTTTAACCTTTGCCAATCATTTTTAATAATTCCTATTACTTCTTAACTACAGCTCTCTTTCTAGTTTGCCATATTTTAAACTCAATTTTCATTTTATTCCACTCACTAGCTATTCCTTCTGAAAATAAAAACTGCCTTTCCTATAACTTTTAAGTAATTTCCATTACTCATTCCTTAAATGCCTTTATTTTGAACAGGTAGGTGGGAAAGTGCCGGTGTTTCCTTTTTACTTCATTGTCCTGCATTTTGTAGCTTACTTTTTATTGGTGCATGATGTGAAATAGTTATTGAATGTGTGTTGAAGCTTTCAGCTAAAAGTATATGTTCCTGTGAAATATAATTTCCATCCAGTATAACCCAATTATTCTACCATGGGGAATAATAAGTAAATTCTGTCCACATTCCTACTACTGCATTTACATCTTCCATACCAAATATTTTCAAACATTTCCTCAGAAAACTACCCTTGTTTTGTTATATGTTTGGTAGAATATAAATACATGCCAGCATAACCCCCCCTTGCCAATAGCTCTTGCTACAATAAATATACCATTATTGTCCTTTTTTCCTCTTCTACTACTATTGGAGCACCTCTAGCAATTAGTATTATTACTTCCCCTTTTCATTTGTCCCTGATATTCTGCTGAGTGCCTATGATGAAATCCTTTCTTGGTCAAACTCACATGCTCATTTCTTTCCAAATGTGCATTCTGTATTTCTTAATATAATTCAATGTTCTTTCCTTTTTCTCTATACCTGTAAGGGCATTTACATTCCAAAATGATATGGATATGGTAACCATTATGATAAAAACATATTGTTCCCACATATTATACATTACAGATTTTTGAACGTGTATTTTCAACATGTGTCTTACATCCACACACTAATGGCAGGCAGGCTGATCTTTTATATAGTTGTTTCCTCTCATCTCCATTTGAATCTATGCCACATTTCTCAAGACTTTTTGCTTTAATGACAACCCTCAAATAAAAGCTAAATATTTTTCAGAACATCCCTATCTCTTATTAACTTAGAACAAACACACAAAACTATGTACATTTTCAACAAATTACATTTAACCTTCCAAATAGGAACAATTGCCTCAAATTGATAATTGCAACTAAAGACATAACCTAATCTAAAATTAAGGTTACCATGCTAAAGTTCATGTTACAATGTGTGCTCTCACTTACACCAATTGCTGTTTTCTTATCTTTATTGCCCTCGTAGATGTGAAAAACAAAATGTACTCTTTTAGAAATATTAACTTCCAGCCCAAAGAAACTGTCTACTTTTAAAGAAAAATAAATGATGCACTCTTGTATTAAATGCATTAAAGTATAAAACTGCTTCGAAAGCAATCTCTTGTACTTTTCCATTAATTTCAAACTTTATTTTTAACTGAACTGCTTGTCATTATGCCTTTAAATTTTGCATTTACATCAGCAAAGAATGCTTGGGACTCTCAAGCTTAATTGTTTGCACCTGCAGACAACTCGTCTTTATGTAGAAGTAGTCAACAATGAGAAAAAGAAACAGCTAACAGCTTTCTAGTGCATGAAGGAATCTTTGTAAATTTCAGTCTGAGCAGAATGTACAAAATTCCCCTGGCTAACTGCCTTCAGATGCAGAATTCTTGTCTCACTGAGAGCATTTGCTTATGAAAAACACTAGCTAATGTCTTTGCAGGTGCAAGAAGATTAGCATTTTTTCTAGCTTTCATCATGTTGACTTATTTTTAAAACCAATTTGTTCACAAAACATTATTTATAGCTTAAGCAGGGATATTAATCGAGACATCCACCCTTATAAAAACAAGTTTGCATATAAGAAAATCAGTACACTTTTACATCCTTCCTCACCACAGCAGTCAAAGATCACAGCATTATATTAACTTAAATGTGCTTCTGTTCACTCTAAAAAGGCACTCCTTTTTCTTAGTTTCTGTTTTCACACTGGAAGATCTGAAATTAAGTTACTGATCAGTGTGCAGCCATTTTGGAAGTCCTTGCATAGATTTGTTTTAGCAAAATATTTGTATTCTTTCCCCATTCATATGCAATGGCCTAGTAATACTTAATTTATTACAAATGTAGTAGAGAGGAGGGCAGAGAGAGAGAGAGACTGAATCAATATTCTAGCTGGCATCAGGGCTTTGGTCTCTCTACCCAGGATGGGGGGAGCTGGCAATATCCAGTTGGATCTTGGATTAAGCAACCAATGTTTTACAAGATCTTAAACATTATTGTAGAAAGTTGTGCAACAATTATTTTCAGTTAATACTGCCAACCTTTATATTGCTAATGGGGAGGTATTGTCTTTGCCTGCATGAAATGGGTCATGGCTGAAAATGGCCTGCAGAACAAGTCACTCACCCAGTCAACAGAAGTTAAATAAATAGAATCCAGTTACTGCAACCCCCATTAAACTCTGCAGCAAACTTAGGTCATTTTGGCCATAATCATGGTTTTAATCCTCCTTTCCACACAGGCAGCCTGGGCTGATTCTCAAACTTTGTCTTACCTCTTATATATGTGGTATCGGTCCATCTGTCACCCAAAGTATGTAAATTGTTGTACTTTTTCATGGAGACCTCCCATAACACAGTTTTACCACCACCCAAATTCTTTTGTAATCCAATAAAGCCTTCTTCAGTTTACCAAACAACAATGGTTTAGTCTTTCCTTTAATTATAATTAATTTGTTTCTTTATGAAACCATCAGACAAAACAGAAGCAATGTGATAAGAGGTTCTTCCTCACAATTGGCATAGGAAGAAGACATGCAAATTACCAAACTGTCTATAATGCATCGCCTATGCAGCCTGTTGTTGTTTGTCTTTCGGCTTTTCCCAGTAAGGGGTCACCACAGTGGAACTCCGGTCCGCTAATGATTGGCAGTAGATTTTTAAGAAATGCAGAGGCGCTAGCTTGACTCTCAACCTTCAACGAAGGCATGCCCATTTACGCACGCATGTCTTTCGAATGGTACCCAACTGCAGGGAGGACATGCAGACTCCACACAGAAGGCACTCCCAAGCCCAGCCAAGAATTGAATGGGAGAACCTCGTGCTGTGAGGTAACAACACTACCGCCGTACCACTGTGGCATTACTACCCTATGCAGCCTACTTAGTGACAAATGCCTCTGAATTACATTGCCAACAGTATTACAAGCACATGGCATGTAGCTGAGAAAACTTGGAGTTACCAAAAAGCAACACATTAAAGGTAGCACTAAGAGCTGCAGAGTCATAGGCTAACAATATCTGAAAGTTTGCCTCCTGGTCTCCTTAAGCATTCTTGACTGAATTCACAATTATTTCCTTCTAATATGCTGCTTATCCAGGTCTGAGCTTTATGAGTTACATCCTATATGCATGCAGCATCCTCATTGATGCTGTATACAGATCACACAGCATCAACAGCTGTCTTTCAGTGGGTTGCATGGTTGAAAATAAGGCTGTTGACCTAGAGCCATGGATATGCAATACATTAATGAGAGAAGTCAGTATATCAATAACAGATAAGAAAAAAGGTCATTATATCAAGCATTGTGGCAAACCATCCAGAATGAAGAGAGAGATCTACAGATGTAAGGTTACACTGGTTATCATTTCAGCAAGACTGAATAATAAATGGGCAAATTGAGCATATGCAGGAAACCAGAAGTCAAAGGTATTATGTAGCAAAGGCAAATGTATCAAAGTCTTATCCATTATATCCTGTTTCAAAAAACTGACCTCATTAAATAAACTTCAGTTATAAACATTATTATTTCTTCTAGCTACTTTGTTAATTAGGCATTTAAACCTTTCACTGCAATAAATAATATATACAAAACTTAGCGTATGAAAGCAATACTTTAATAAAATAATGATATGCAAAATGGCTAATATTTCATGTACACTGACATCTTTCATGCAATCATGCTTGTACATTGTACCAATGCATGTCTTCCATCCCTAAAATCATCCATCCATTTATCCATCTCTTTTCTGACAAGACAGTTTATATACTTCTGTACAGTCATATGGAAGCCAGATGTTAGGCTGGCAACAAATGGAGACAAGGCATTGAAAACCCATTCTGGATTATGCTGGTACATATATATATATATATATATATATATATATATATATATATATATATATATATATATACACATAATCACCTGCACATGTAAACATACACAGACAAATTCACAAATGCATATTTGCACACACTATCCATATCCACATACCAAAACATTTGAGAAACATAATTGTTACGATATAGACATTTATTTCATGTAAAATTAACAAAATAAGACTCTTCAAATGCAAAATTCACATTCATGCCCTCACCTACCCCCCCCCACATACACACACACACACACACACACACACACACACACACACACACACACACACACACACACACACACACATTCAGATATTTTTGGCATACACAATGTTACATGCATTATGCACAGAATCATGCATGGTTATGCGTAACAGTATGAGGACATGCCAACATTAAGGCAGAAAGTGCTCACCTGTGGATACAGCTGCTTATGACCATCAATAAAGCAGTCTGCACAGGTACGTTTGTGTAAGCTGGCATGCTTCAAATAAAATATGTAAGACAGAGTCTGTGGAGTTTGTTCACATGTGCTCTCAGGCCTGATCAACATAGTTATGATGCACTGCCACATGTGAGCACTAAATCAGACTTTCTCTACGTACATCGTCAGAAAAAAAAATAAAAACTGTCAGATAAATGAACATATTTAAAATACATCTAGGGATACTTAAGTACAGTGAACACAAGAGAACTGACAAATGCCAGTTAGAAAGCAGGAGCTATTCCTTAAACAGATATAGTAAAGTACTACCTATATCTTCAGTAGGGGAATGCAGGTGGATCCTTGCCAGAAGTTATAAAATCAGAGGACTGAGCTCAAATGATATCACCCTCTATGTATGTATGCCCCTCTTGTATGACCACTATTTTCACTACACTGTTTGGAGAACTGAAGGAGGTAAGTGACCAAACACTGTTGCTGATAACTATGTATAAAAGAGGTTTATCCAAGTTCTATTTCTCTCTCTCTTTCTCTGTCATCTTTTATTTAGTATCTCTGTTACTGAAAATGATAAGCCAGACCTACACAACATAGCATACATGCATGTTTCTGTAGAATAGACTTTAGTTAGAAATATAGCATTTCTCATTGAAAGACATTTGATTATAAGCAGCAGTATTTTCACTAGATGCTGTTGTAGTTATTCAGAAGACAGTAAGCCGAAATAAAAATACTGAAAAAATAGAAGAAATCCCAGGAAATCATGACTAAAACAATGAAATGTACTGAGTAATCCTTCTTTTTTATTTGCCAGGTCAGTTACTTTGCATCAAGTCCTCTTCTAAATGACAAGAACCAATACCCATCATTCCTTAGAACAATTCCAAGTGATGAGTTCCAGTCACATGGCTTAGCACAGCTGCTTTCCTACTTTTCCTGGATATGGGTTGGAATTGTAGCTGAAGACAATGAGTATGGGCAAGTAGGGACCCATATCCTTAGAGAAGCTATTATGAAGACCGGTGGCTGTATTGCTTTTCATGAAACTGTTCCTCTACTCTTGTATGAGCAAAGTATTAAGCGTTTAGTAGAAGTCATCAGACAGTCATCTGCCACAGTCATTGTTGTTTTCTGCTATGATTCTAACATGATTTCAGTGATGGAGGAACTTTCTAGACAAAATGTAACAGGAAAAGTCTGGATTGCAAGTGAGGCCTGGTCCAGTTCTTCCAGCTTATCCCAGCCAAAGTTCTCAAACTTATTAAGGGGAACTCTAGGATTTGCAATCAACAGAGGGAATATTCTGGGTTTTGGAAAGTTTCTGCACAAAATTAATCCCATAGGGAGTCTAGATGACATTTTTATAAAACCTTTCTGGGAAGCAGCCTTTGGCTGTGTATGGACCAGTTCTGATAACAACCAAACAGCTGACACATCAGATATGGCAGCTAAACCCTGCAGTGGGACAGAGAGGCTGGAAACAGTTAGCAATGCCTACACAGATGTATCTAATTTACGAATCACATGCAATGTCTACAATGCAGTGTATGTTGTGGCATGTGCCCTGCATGACCTCAGTGTGTGTAATCCTGGAGAAGGGCCATTTCATAATGGGACATGTGCCAACATCCACAGCTATCAACCATGGCAGGTAAGGGAATGAATACATATACAACTGAAAACAAGCTCCATATTTAACCTAGTCAACTACAGATTAGAGATGCCTAATAATGATGGATTTATATTCTGCAGGAAGTACAGGATTTAATTATGGGGGATGGGGTACAATACATCGGACTTCATAGACCAAATAGTACTTGTTTGTGCAAATGAATCCTTGGAAAATGAAAGTAAGAGTGGGGGAGAGTAAATTAAATAAATTTTTAAAAGGGCATGTCACCACCCCATGAACAATGTATCTGCAATATGAAATCTGACATGTTCATGTAAGTGATGTAGTATATCAGTTAACACAGCTGTAATATACAAACCTTGGAAAAAGGCTGCAATACAAGAATATATTTATCGGCTTCCAATTTTTATTTTTTTATTTGTTTACCGAGAAAGTCTGACTTGGAACGTAGCCAATTTTCAGCAGAAGCCTGGGGAGAAACACTCCAGATGCATATCTTTGAACATTGAAAATGCCATATATATAGTGTGTGAAAAGTATCTATTACAGTAGAGATTTTTGTCTTTGTAAATGCAGTGAGGGAGAAAAGAGATAAGAGATTTCAATGAAACAGATCTCGAGGTATAGACCTAGTAAGATATGAGAGGAGCAGTCAGCAAGGGGGAAGGGTATGCAGATGTGACAGTGCATGTTGGCACCGATGATGGCCAGAGGAGACAGCTGTGGCAGTAACACATCGGGCCACAGAGACTGCAGAGAGAGATGTTTGGATGACGACTAGTAGCATTTGCAGACATATCACCCATAACATCCATGCCAGCAAGTGGAACAATGAGGACAGACAGAAATAGGAAGTATAATGACCGTCTGTCTATGGCAGTGAGAAAGAGACAATGGTTTGGGACTGTTAGCAGGATAGAAGAGGGGAGACGTAACACAAACATCAGTTTAATGTTCCATCCTAACCAAGAACAGACAGCAATGTTTAGTCATGGATTAAAAATAAAATGGAATGGTACACCTCACGGATTACACCTTAAAAGTAAAATGGAGTGGTACACTTCAAGGACTATACCTTAAAAAAATGGAATGGTATACCTCAAGGATTGTACCTTAAAAAGAAAAATGGAAAATATATGAGGGATCGGAGGCAATAATTAAAGTGGGTGGGGTCCCCTCTGATACTCTCTGCTTGAACAGAGGAACCAGGCAGGGGTGTCCTCTCTCCCCTTTGTTATTTGCATTATATTTAGAACCACTGGCAAAGAAAATAAGGGACTCAGAAATTCAAGGATATAATTGATATGGCAGTCAAGATAAACTGGCTCTATTTGCATATGACATTATTTTATACGTGAGAAAACCAGAAAGGGACATTACAGCACCGTGGAAATATTGAGATGGTTTAAAACCTTTTCGGAATACAGAATTAACGAAGCTAAAACAAAGGCTATAGCAGTAAACTATGTACCCACATATGAATTGGTTCAGCAATATCCATACTTATGGTGACAAGATAAAATGAAGTATTTAGGAATATGGATTAAAAATTATTCTGGAGGGGCAGCTAAGTATATGTGGGAAGATACTAAACAAAAGGTAATACAAAAACTGGGAACATGGAAGCTTTGTTATATGGATATTGATAGTAAGGTACAAGCAGTTAAAATGTTTTTAGTCCCTTTAATCTTACGCACAGGTCAGGCATATTTTTATCAACCAGAGGAGAAGTTGTGGACAGTAATTAATAAAGAGCTGAAGCATTTTATTTGGAAGGGGAAGACAGCAAGCATGAAGTGGGATAAGCTTTTTCTTCCCATAAAACAGAGCAGATTGGGGTTAGCTGATCTGAATGCAGCATTTCAGAGCAACACCATTAAGGCTCCTATACATAGCACAAGCAAAATATTGTAAATCAAAGTGGAAAAAAAGAGATGATGAGGAAACAGAGGAGAAGCTCAAGTAACAAGGAGAGACTTTAATTTTGGAAGCAGACCTTTAAGGAGAATAACAATAATCATACAGAATATTATATTCATAAAGTAGCAGAAAGTATCCTACAAACTAAGCCAACCTGGGAATGGAGAAAGGAGATTATGTCGATAGAGATGACGGCAATTAGGGATACAGACAATAGGCAAGAGGGTGCTGGAATTTATTTGAGAACACTGGCATAGGAAGCAAGGTATTGGGAGCAAATAACTAGAGAGGAAAGGTAATAGAATGGGAAGATGTCAAGAACTTATTTGGAATGTAGGTTAGTATATTGCCTTCCCTATCAAGGATTGGTATCAGAGTATAGGGAAAGAGTAAGAAATAGGGGGTCCTAAACAAAAGACCAGCACTGGGAGAGATTTTAGAAGAATCTAGAACAGAAGTTGCCATTAAGAAAGGAATAATTGGAAGAGCATATAAAATATTGCATGATAACTATAAGAATCAATCAGAGGAGGTTAGAAAGGCTTGGGAAGAGAGACTGGATAAGCAACTCACAAATAAACAATGGGGAGATATATGTATAGCTCCTAAATGTGCAACAAAATCTAGAAGATTTAGGATTTTTACTTGGAAATGTATACATAGATATTTTTACACTCAAAGTAGACTCCAGAGAAATTTTCCTGAGGTAGATAGCAACTGTTGGAGGTGTGACAGGGAAGAAAGAGATAATTGGGAACATATTTTCTGGGAGTGCAGTGAGTTGGCGGACTTCAGTGATTCCCTGAGGGATGCACTGTCAGAGATACTGGATGGGCAGATTGGTGTAATTAGGGAGATGATTTTTTTGAGCTATGATACAGAATCAGAATTGCCTAGACATAGCAAGGTCTTGTTGAGTCGAATTATGATAGCTGACAAAAAAGCAATTACTAGAAAATAGAAATCAAAGTCTAAACCAACTTTATGAGAAGTAGTGAAGATAGTAACACAGATAAAAAAAATAGAACTGGGATCTTTACAAAAGGGTATGTGCAGAGGAGGAATGAGGTTTAAAAGAAGGCAGGATTTGAATGAGCTATGTAATAGTTGATTGACAATGACTGGCTATATTATAAGTGATGTATAATGTTTGCAGCTACAGTTATGTCAGCATGATTTGTAATGTATAATATTTGCAACTGAGATTGTGTATTCTCATTTATATAAATGCAACATAGCCTATGTCTTGCATGATTATTTAATAAGGATGTTTTTTGTTTAAAAACATGGAAAGGCACACCTCAAAGATTGTACCTTTAAAGTAAAATGGAAAGACCCACCTCAATGAGTTCACCTCAAAAGTAAAATGAAAAGGTATGGTATAGGGCAGGAGATGTTAGAGAAACAGAAGAAGGAGAATAAGAGACTTAGTATATGAGTAATAGACAGAAGGTTAAAACAGACAAAGAACACAGGAGAACAAGAAACAAGAGTGACAATCAACATGGCTAAGTAGAAGGGAATTGAGTAAGATGGAAAGCTGCAAGCAGGAATGCAGGATGAGAGGGTGGACACTCTTGTTATCACAGAAACAAGGGTTAGTAACTAGAGAGCAAATTGCATGGAGGTGCCTGGTACAAAGAATTGTTAGTAGCTAGAAAGCATGGGACATGGTGGTATTTGGGTACAAACAAAGGTTAGAAACTAGGGAGCATGGGTCATGGAGATGCTTGAGTACTAACAATGGTTAGTAACTAGAAATCATGGTACATGGAGGTGCTTGGGTACAAATAAGGGTTAGTAACTGTAGAGCAGGGGACAGGAAGGTTGTCAGGTACAAACAAAGGTTAATAACTAGAAAGCATTGGACAGTGAGTTTATAGGGTACCAACAAGGGTTAGTAACAAGAGAGCATAGGACAGTGAGGTGCTTCAGAACAAACAAGGGTTAAAACCTAGAGAGCATTAGACATGGAGGTTCTTGACTACAAACAAGGGTTAGTAACTAGAATGCATGGAGCATGGAGGTGCTTAGCTAGAAACAATGGTTAATAACTAGAAGCATGGGAGATGAATGTGCTTGGGTACAAACAAGTGGAGGTAACTAGAAAGCATAGGACAGGGAGGTGCTGGTGTACAAACAGGGGTTATTAACTTGAGAGTGTGGTACACAGAAGTACATGGGTACAATCAAGAGTTAGTAACTAGAAAGCATTTGACAGGGAGGGGCTTGCATAAACTCGATTGTTGGTAACTAGAGTGTAGACATTGAGGTGTTTCAGGGCAAACAGAAGTTAGTAGCTAGAAGGCATGGAGCATGGAGGTGCTTGAGTACAAACAGGGGGTAGTAACTAGACACCATGGGGCATGGAGGTACAAAGAAGGGGTAGTAACTAGACATTACGGTGCATGGAGGTGTTTGGGTACACATAGGGGTTAGTAACAAGGGAACATGGGAAATTGAGGTGCATGTGTACAAGCAAAGATTAGTAACTAGAGAACGGGGACATGGAAGTGTATGGATACAAACGTGGGTCAGTAAAGAGAGTGTGTGAGAGACATTGAGGTGCTTGGGGACAAGCAAGGATTAGTAGCTATAGGGCATGGAGCATGGAGGTACTTGGGTATAAATAAAGTTTGCTAACTAGAGATCATGGCACAGTAAGCTGCTTGGGTAAAACAAGGCTCAGTAATTACAGAGAATGAGTCATGAAGGTTCATGGGTACAAACAAGGGTCTGTAACTAGATAGCAAGGGACAGAGAGGTGCTTGGGTAAAAACAAGTGTTAATGACTAGAGAGCTTGGGACATGGAGATCCTTGGGTACAAGCAAGGCTAAATAAATAGCATGGTATGTGGAGGTGCTTGCATATAAACAAGAATGAATAACTGGAGAGCATGGGACAGGGAGGTGCTTATGTGCATACAAGGGTTAGTGACTGGACAGCATGGAACAGGGAGGTGCTTAGGTACAAAAATGCTTTAGTAAAGTGAGAGCATGGGACATTGATGAGCTTGGGGACAATCAAGGGTTAGTAACTAGAGGGCATAGAGCATGGTGGTGCATGGATACAAATAAAGGTTGCTAACTAGAGAGCATGGGACAGTGAACTGCTTAGGTACAAACAAGGCTTAGTAACTACAGAGCATGGGGCATGAAGGTTCATGGGTGCAAACAAGGGATAGTAACTAGGGAGTATGGTGCATGGAAGTTCTTGAGTAAAAACAAGTGTTAGTAAATAGACAGCATGGGACATTTAGGCCCTTGGATACAAGCAAGGGTAAGTAACTAGCTAGCATACTACATGGACGTGCTTGAGTACAAACAGGGGTTAATATCTAGAGACCATAGTACATGGAGGTGGCTGAGTACAAAGAAGGCTTAATTACTAGAGAGCATTCAGCATGGAGGTGCTTGGGTACAAACAAGGGTTAGTAAATGGAGAGCATGGGACAGGGAGGAACTCTGGTACAAGCAAATGTTAGCATCTAGGTAGTGTGGGACACTGAGGTATTTGGGTACAAACGAGGGTTAGTTTCATCAAAGCATGTGACAAGAAGATGCTTGGGTACAAACAAGGGTTAGCAACTAAAAATCATGAGACATGCAAGTGCTTCTATACAACAAGGATTGTAACTAGGGAGCATGGTGCAAGGAGGTGTTTGGGTAAAACAAGTGTTGTTAACTAGAGAACATGGGACATGGAGTTCCTTGTGTACCAACAATGTTAACTAACTAGACACCATGGTACATGGAGATGGTTTTATACAAACAAGGGTTAGTAATCGGAGACCATGGGACAAGGAGGTGCTTGAGCCCAAGCAATTGTTAGTAACTATGGCATGTGGGACATTGAGGTGCTTGAGTACAAAGAAGGGTTAGTAACTAGAGAGAATGGGACAAGGAGGTGCTCAAGTACAAACAAGGGCCAGTAACTAGAGAGCACTGTATAGTGAGGTTCTAGGGTACAAACAGGGGTTAATAACAAGGGAGCATAGGACAGGCAGATGCTTCAGAACAAAGAACTATTAATATCTAGAGAGGATGAGGAATGTTCTTGAGTACAAAGAAAAGTTAGTAACTAGAGAGCATGGAACAGGTAGATGCTTAGGTACAAAGAAAGGTTAGTAACTAGAGAGCATGGAACAGGTAGGTGCTTAGGTACAAAGAAAGGTTACTAACTAAAGATCATGGCATAGGCCAGTGCTTAGGTACAAAAAAGAGTTAGTAAAGAGAGAGCGTGAGACACTGAGGTGCTTAGGGATAAGCAAGGTTTAGTAACTGGAGGGCATAAAGCATGGAGGTGCTTAGGTACAAGCATAGAAGGGTTAGTAACTAGACTGCATGGGTCATGGGCATGGGATAAGGGTTGCTAACTAGAGAGCATGAGACAGTGAACTGCTTATGTAGAGACAAGGCTTACTAACTACAGAGCAATGTGAAATGTGAGGGTTCATGGGTACAAACAAGGGATAGTAACTAGGGCGCATTGTCCATGGAAATGCTAGGGTAAAAAAAGTGTTAGTAATGAGAGCATGAGTCATGGAGGCCCTTGGGTACAAGCAGGGGTAAGTAACTAGCTAGCATGCTACATGAACATGCTTGGGTACAAACAAGGGTTAAGAGTTGGAGAGCATGTGGCATGGATGTGCTTGGGTACAAACAGGGGTTAATACCTAGAGACCATAGTACATGGAGGTGCCTGGGTACAAACAAGGCTTAGTTACTAGAGAGCATTCAGCATGGAGGTGCTTGGGTATAAAAAAGGGTTGGTAAATAGAAAGCATGGGATACGTAGGTGCTTCGGTTAAAACAAGGTTTAGTCACTAGACTTCATGGGGCATGCAGATGGTTGATACAAACAAGGGTTAATAAAGAGGAAGCATGGGAAATTGATGTGGTTGGGTACAAGCAAGGATTAACAACTAAAGATCATGGGAAATTGAGTTGCAAGGCTACAAACAAGGGTTAAAAACTAAACAGCATGAGATATGAAAGTGCATGGGTACAAACAAGGCTTAGCAGCTATAAAGCATGGGACATAGGGTGCTCCGACACAAAAAAGGGTTTGTAACTAAATGGAATGGGACAGGTTGGGGCTTAGGTACAAACAAGGGTTAGTAACTAGAGAGCATAGGACAGGGAGGTGCTTCTGTACAAACAGGGGTGAGTAACTAGAGAGTATGTGGCATGCAGGTACTTGGGTACAAACAAAGGTATGTATCTACAGAACATGGGACAGGGAGGTGGTTTGGTACAAAGAGAGAATGTGCTTGAGTACAAGGAAGGGTTAATAACTAGAGGGCATTGAGCATGGAGGTCTTTGGGTACAAACAATGGTTAGTAACTAGAGAGTGTGTGATAGGGAAGAACATGGGTAAAAAAAGGTTAATAGCTAAAGAGCTTGGGACACGGGGATGCTTGGGTACAAACAAGTGTTAGTAACAAGAGAGCATGGGACATGGAGGTGCCTGCATATAAACAAGGGTTAGTAACTGGAGAGCATGGGACATGGAGGTACTTGGGTACAAACAAGGGTTAGTATCTATAAACCATGGGCCATGGAGGTGCTTGCATAAACACCAGTGTTAGTAACAAGACAGCATGGGACACAAAGGTGCTTAGGTACAAGAAATTGTTAGTAACTAGAGAGCATGGGACAGGTGCTTGCATAGAATCAGTGGTTAGTAACTGCAGAGTATGGAACACAGAGCTGCTTGTATACAAACAGTGGTTAGTAACTGAAGAGCATGGGACAGGGAGATGCTTGGGGACAAACAAGGGTAGGTAAGTAGACAATATGAGACAGGGAGGTGCTTGTGTACAAACAAGGGTTAGTAACTAGACAGCATGGGACAGGGAGGTGCTTGGTTAAAAAAAGGGTTGGTAAATAAAGAGCTTGAGACACAGGGGTGCTTGGATACAAACAAATGTTACCAACTAGAGAACATAGGACATGAAGTTGCCTGCATGCAAACAAGGGCTATTAACTAGACAGCATGGGACATGGAGGCACTTGGGTACACACTAATATTAGGAATAATTTGCATACCTCTCAACTGTACAGATTTTCAGAGGATGTCCAGATTTTGCTTCATATTTTTGGTCAGTTTCCAATAAAATTGTGTTTCTTCTGGCATATCATTGAAGGTTGAAGTCAGAAAATATAAGACAGACATTTGAGTTTCAGACTTAATACTCTTCAGAATATCCATGCTAATGCAATACCTGTTATTCTGTTAACTTTTTGGGCCTTTGTACACCCATTATTTATGGCTTTGTCCAGATTTCTTGCTCTAAGAGGTTGAGAGGTATGGGAACAAGTGAGCTTGGTACACGAATGTGCTTTGATACACACTAGTGTTAGTAATAAGAGAACACAGGACATGAAGGTGCTTGGGTACAAAGCAGGGTTATTAACTAGAGAGCATGGAACAGTTGCCTGCATACAATCAATGGTTAGTAACTACAGAGCATGGGACACAGAGCTGCTTGTGTATAAATGGATTAGTAACTAGAGACCATGGGACAGTGAGGTGCTTTTGTACAAATAAGGGTTAGTAACTAGTACGCATGGCATATTGATGCACTTGGGTACAAACAAAGATTAGTAACTATGGAGCATCGGAAATGAGGTGCTTCAATACAAATAAGGGTCGGTAACTATAGAGCATGGGAAGTGGAGGTGCTTGATACAAATGAGCTTTACTAACTAGAGGACATGGGAAGGAGAGCTGCTTGGGTACAAAAATGGGCTAGTAACTGGAGAGCATGGGACAGGTGCTTGTGTAAAAACTATAGTCAGTAACTACAGTGCAAGGGACAGGGAGGTGCTTTGGTATAAACAAGGGTTAGTAACTATGGTGCAGGGGACACAGATGTGATTCAGAGCAAACAAGGATTAGTAAGTGAGAGCATGGAGCATGGAAGTGCCTGGGTACAAACAAGAGTTAGTAACTAGAGAGCATGGGACAATGAAAATACTTGGGTGATAGCAATGGTTCATTACTACAGAGCATGGGACGTGGAGGTGCTTGGGTACAAACGAGGGCTTCATGCCTGATGAATGGAGAAAGGTAACAGTCATCCCTCTGCACAAAGGTGAGCCATCTACAGACCCTGGAAACTACAGACCCATAAGTTTCACTAGTCTTACATGTAAAGCTATGGAAAGAATTATCATAGAGATGATCAAAAGAGATATAGTAAATCTCTAGACACTGGACCCAACCCAGTTTGGTTTTGTCAAGGGCAGATCATGCCTACTCAACCTGGTGAACTTATTTGAGAAGGTTACCAAAGCAATGAATCACAGCAAAATCATTCACTCTGCCTACCTTGACCTGGCCAAGGCATTTGACACAATGCCCCACTCAGGCATTGTTGACAAGCAGGTTAGGTACAAACCCATATGTCACCCAGTGGATAGCCAACTGGCTCACAGACAGGACCCAGGAAGTTAGAATTGGGGAGTCCACCTCTGCAAAGAGGCCAGTCACAAGTAGAGTCCCTCAGGGATCAGTCCTCGAACTTTTTTTTGGCATTTACTTCTCAGAAGTCAAGGCCAAAGTCAGTGGTCTCTGGCTGACTAAATTTGCAGATTATTGCAAATTAGGAGCTGTCACTGAATCTCACACTGACACAAATGTTGTCCAGGAGGGGCTGACACAGACAAACAACTGCTGTCAGAGTCATGAACTAAAACTAAATGCCAAGAAATGCATTATAGTATCCTTTGGGAAGTCATCCATCCCTGGTAACTATCATGTTGACAACACACCCCTTAGAGTTGACCCAGTATTCAGGGACTTAGGGACACACATAGTAATCTAGCCTTTGATTATCACGTGTCTACAGTGGTGAAGAAATCATTCTATGTTGCACAACTTATAAACAAATGTATGGCATCTAAGTCCAAGGAAGTCATTGTTCCACTGTATTCGGCATTCATCAGACCTATCATTGAGTACAATGTCCCCTTTAGTATGTACCTAATCAGGCATATCCAACAACTGGAATGTCCATAGGGCGTAAGTAATATGTCCTATGCAGAGTGCCTCAAGGCCCTATCCCTGTATTCTGTTTCCTACAGGCTTTTGAGTGGAGCTCTATGCCTGGCATACAGGACTTTGTCAGACTACAGATTGATGGACCTCCTACATATCGACAAAACAAACAGTACCAGAATTACCCATTCTAAAGACTTAAACCTTGCCTGTGATATAAATAGGACCTGCTGGAGAGGTAGGTATGTATCCCAGAGATTACCCCGTCTATGGAACAGGCTCCCCATCCATATGAAGCAGAGTTCCTCCCTAATCTAATTCAAGTATAACTTGGACAATTGGATGGAAAACCAGAAATTCATCCCTGGTTTGGCATCTATGTCTCTCATGCAAACAGGTAGCCTGTAAATGATTAATCTCCCACATCCATGCTTACACTTATCATGGGTATCAGAACTTGTCAGAGATATGGGATGCATGGCTAGGCTTAAAAAGGCCCTTGTGGTCATTAGTCTAGTAAATACCTATGAACCTGTGAACCTATAATAACATGTCGGCATGGTACAAAGAGATGCTTGTGTACAAACAATAGTTAGTAACTAGACTGCATGGTACATGAAGGAGCGTGGTACAAACAATGGTTAGTAACTAGACAGCATGAGACAGGAAGGTGTTTTTGTACAATCAAGGGACAGTAACTAGAGACATGGGACATGGTGGTTATTTGGTACAAACATGGATTAGTAACTAGAGAGCATGGGATAGGGAGGTGCTTTAGTAGAAACTGGGGTGAGGAACAAGAGTGCATGGGGTATGGATGTGGTTGGGTATAGTTAGTGAAGGAATAATAAAGAAGAAATAAATGGCAGTAGAATGGTTTATTCTACATAAATGATAACATCAAACATGATGTCTGAAATACAGAAGAATACTACCATCATGAAGGGTGCAAGGGATTTGGCAAGACCATTAAACAGGTTAAGTGCTTGGAGTGCTAAGGTCGAGGAAGTGGGGAAACAGTTGCTGGATTAAAATGGTGTAGGGTCCTCTATGCACAGCATAGGAAGATGATGAAAGGCTCTGGAAAAGAGTGCAAGAATGGGGTTAGAGAAAGAGAGCAGTACTAACTGTTTGAATTTACCCAAAGCAAACTGGGAGATGCTGAGATCCAGGTTAGAGAGGGAGCAAGACTGTAGTGATGTTATGCACATGGTGGGTCCGGCCAAATGATAGAGGATTGTACCAAAAAAGACAAAATTGTCAATGTGGTCCTAAGGTTGAGGTGGTCATTGATGTCAAGAAAGATGAAAGCATCGTTAATCAGTGGTGAACATGCCACAGTGTGATACAGAGTTGGTAGAGGATAAGAATATAAAGACAAAGGCAGTGATTTTGAATTCTAAGAAAGTAGGCTAGTGTGAGCTAGAAGGGAGTACAAGGTGAAACAGAAGACTAGGATAAAACTGAGAATCTTAACAAACTATTGGAAAAGGTCACAGATGGCATATCCAAGGCTGTGCAAAAGGGCATTAGGAAGAGGTTAAATAGGAAAAGAAGGTTAGCATGAATAGATATGAATGTGAGACTTGCAGGGCAAAAAATAGCACACACAAGAGGTAGAAAGAAAAAGAAAGAAAGAAAGAAAGAAAGAAAGAAAGAAAGAAAGAAAGAAAGAAAGAAAGAAAGAAAGAAAGAGGTATGGAGGTGTGTCCCAAAGGACTTTTAGGAAAGGACTGCTATCAGTAGCAATAATCGTCCTTTTCCAGCCCTCACTACCACCCTTTATTCCATCTTGCCTATAGGGCTAACCCCTCAAAGCCCTCACCACCTCTATCAGTCAGGGCAGTTTCTCTATCTGTTCCCTAACCCTACCTCATATGTGGTTGATATGAGTACCAAATCATCTAGAAGTATCTGATGTGGGTCCTTCACCATGTACATCCCTGAGGGCTGTCATTACAAGCTTGATGTAGAAAGACTATGTCCCATGGCCTGTGACCAACATGACAGTCTTTGCTGCACAGGACTACAGCCAACCATGAAACATGCCCCTGCCCTCAGGATGGGCAAGCTGGCATCCCACCCTGTTTCTCAATTGACTGAGACATTAGTGCATTTGAGTTGTCTGGGCCTTTTTCCTCTGTACCACAATGCTGGATGCTATTCATGGAACATTTCATATCTGTCTACTATATTAAGTAGCATAGGTAGGTTCATGGGTAGTTATTAGGCATACTGTCCAGGAGACCATTAAGAAGTCTAGCCCAAATTCCTAATTGCCTAAAAACAGTGTCTGGTCAAGGGACTTGCTCAAGGACACACAGTAGGCAAATGAAGGTGGAAAGGTTCAAACCACATAACCTCCATACCCAGCTCATTAACAAATCAGGGAGCTAATCCTCTATGAAAATTGCTATTAAGTTTTCAGCCCTAAGTGGACTTGAACACTTAACCATCCACAATTGTATTGTACAAACCTTTAATTTAAAAGCTGAGTTATAGAGGTAAGGATACAACATTGAGGGTACTTGAACCCACAACCTTCCCCACTTATACTGTGCAAAGCACTTCATCAACTTGCTGAGCTACTGAAACAATTTTTCTATCTGATTATACATTATGGCATTCTGCAAAAGGTCATGGTTTACCTTCTTGCCAAATCAATGTACCATTTCTATTCTGGTTAGCATCTAAATGTAATGTGGTTTCTTCACATAAAAATATTCCTTAACATGGCCACTTCAGTTGCTAACTGTATAAGCATTTCAAAACTCGTTTTACTCTAATGTCCAGTATCACTCCACACCACATTGCAATATTTTCCTTAAAGGCAGAATAACATCAAAATATTTTGTTATAATGGTAGAAAATACTGTAACATTCCAAGAGATGTCATTTTCAGAGAAGAGACATTTGCATTAATATTCTTACTTAGTGTCTGGTTTCAAGTCTCCATATGTTAAGGCATGACTCTATGTATCTCAGTTCTGTAACTCTATTTTTTCATTTCATCTTGAGGTTATGCTGATTCATTGTCTTCAGTAATTCATGCCCATCATTGGTCTGAGTCTAAACTTGTACGTAATTGTTTATGTCACTGTTTTTTTTTTCTTACAACTTAATGGCAAGCACAGGTGCTCTGGGCAGTACATCTATTTGACCATCAGGCTGTACTCCCTCTAGACCTGCCCTCCTACCTAGTCTGTACTAACCGTGGCAAGTCAGCTGTAAACTCTCCTGACCTTGTTATAGGCTTTCGGGCAAACACAGTTAAATTGCTGCTTACCCAAAATATAGACAACTGATAGGTTTTGGGCATCCTTCTTCGACTCCTTGGGTCAACCCGCTCCGTTCGCCCTTTGGGCTCACTCCGCTCAATACCCTGCCCCCCTTTCCCACCCACCCCCACTACATCTACATTTATCCTAAACCCTCCCCACTCACTCTTTTCCCAACACCCAATCCTGTAAAACCCCTCCTCTTACTCCTCTTTGTATCCTACAACTCCCTCTAACTTTACCACCTTCCACCCACCTACACTTTCCAAATAGCTTCCCCAAACCCCCTGTTTATCCATTACCATTCTAACTCCTAAATACCACTATAACCTCCTCACATTTCCCAACCCTCCTCACCACCCTGACTCTCCTCACTCTACTTTTACCCTTATATTGCGCCACATCCCTTACCAACCTCTACCCCCTCTCCACTTCTCCCCTTTACCCTACTCTCCTTCACACCCTATTTACTACAACACAACTTCTACAAGTTTCCACTCCATCTTCCCATCCCTAATACAATCTAACTTCCTCCTTCTCCTTAAAATAAAAATAATGCCTACCTCAACCGAAATCCAAATGATCAAACACTTTGTATACCTCCCTCAATCTTATAAAACTAAACCCAGATCCACTGGGCTACTTAAACCTCAGCATTCACCTCTCATCAGCTTAATCAGCCTAGCTGGTGATGTTCACCCCAATCCCGGACCTAACTCCTCCACAAGCTACAATTCCCCACTCTCCAGCCAACCCCCCTCCCAGAAAACTCTCCACCTCATTACTCTTAATGCCCAGAGCCTCTGCAACAAAGCTTCCAACTTCCAAGCCTGGCTGTCTCACAGCTCACCTGACATTGTTGCCATCTCTGAGACCTGGCTCAAACCCCACATCACTGACTCTGAAATCCTACCTCCTGGATTTCAAGCCCTCAGATGCAATCGTACAAATTAAAAGGGTGGTGGCATTGCTCTTATCTACTCAAATTTACTCACCTTAATCCCATACCCTAACCCTATTCCCCAATTCGCTAACACTGAACTAGTAGTAAGCTTACTAAAAGTTAATTTATTTATTTATTTATTTATTTATTTATTTATTTTATTTATTTTACATTTGTTGACCGGGCTAGTCCAGCTGGATATATGTCCATTTTCAGCAGAGGCCCAGGGAGAAAAGCTCCTTGAAAATACAGTAAAATATTAAATATAAAAACAATATTTTACAGGTGCAAGTACAATACAAAATTAAGCTATATTATACATGATAGTTTATACAAATGTGAGTAGATTAAAATATAAGGAAATATGTTCACTTCAAAACACATTTGATTGCAGAATCTTATGATATGTATATTTTGTTAACATAGTAGGTAGTCTAAATGACATTTTAGGGATTTTGATAGAGATTCTAAACAATTTTAAGGCCTGTTATATTTATGGTTTTCAATAGGCAGTTAGTATATACAGTAATAAGACAGGTATCTTTGTAAGTAATGACATGAGAAGTTAGTCTGGTTTCACACAGGGGCACAACCAATGGGATTTAAGGTAGGTTTTAAGCCTGATTTTAAATTGTGTTAGTGAAGAAAGGGAGGTCAGGTCACTGGGGAGAGAGTTCCAGGTTTTACCCACGGTATTAGAGAACAAAGAGTCACCAGCCTTATTGTAGGTTTTGCCTATTTTTACTAATATTTTATTAGATGAGCATAGGGTCTTAAGGTTGTTGTAGGGGGTGATAAGGTTGATAAGAATTGGTGTATTAGTAGGCTGATACAGGATTTTGTAGGCAACTGTTAATTGTTTAAATAGAAGTAGATTTGGCAACTCTAGCCATCCTAGTTGTTCATAATTAATACAGTGATGGGTTCTGAATATAGAGCCTGTTGCAAATCTAGCAATATTGTTGTAGGAGACAGCCAGTTTGTTCAAGTTGTTACTTAATAACCAAAAGATTCTCTGTATCATTGCCCTATATATCCCACCAGGAAATAATATCCCAACCTTTGAAGAAATCCTCTCATGGGCCTCAGCCAATATAAACAATGAAACCTACATTCTAGGTGATGTAGATATCAACTGGGAAAACATTAACAGCTCCACTCCCACTCACTCTATTAACCTCTTCAATTTTACCCAAATAATCCACTCTGTTACCAGACCCAGTAAAACGAAATCCTCTGGTTCTACCCTTGATTGGATCCTAGTCTCCCGCCCCAATAAAATTATTGACTCCGGTACCATTCCTGACTCCATCAGTGACCATTTCCCTGCCTTCGCCCTACGTTCAACCTCCTCCTCCCCACACCAACACCAGGACATAAGCACACAAAACCTCAGTAACTTCAACCCCACTGTATTCATAAACTCCCTTAAACAAATGAACTGGAATATCATTAAAACCCTTCCTCTGAACTCCGCTGTCAACTATTTTAATTCCACCTTTCTAAATACCCTTAGTGGTCTAGCTCCAATAAGAACTAAAAGAATAAAAATCACTACTGCCCCATGGCTATCCAAAAATACCAAACAGCTTATGCACCAAAGGGAAAATCCTGGAAACTATACCAAAAGAACAAACTCCCTGAAACCCTTCTACAATATACACAACTACGTAACCTTGCAAAAAAACAAATCATTAGAGATAAAAATCTTACTACATCAGACTCCAGTCCAATCACACAACCAATCCAAAGAAATTCTGGAAGTCAGTATCTGCTCTTCTCAGCCCTGGCTCCAGAAACACCCCATGCCCAGACCCCAGCAAATCTCATCAAGAACTAGCTTCATTATTTAACTCTTTCTTTATTAACTCCATATCTGAACTCACTAAAACTTTTCCAAGCCACAATCTCCCCTCTCAATCTACTTCCTCCACTACCTCCCCTACCACCCCTCCTAGTTCCCCCAGCTCTCCCCTTATCTTCAGCCTTAAACCCATCTCAACCAACTACATAAAAAGACTACTCTTCAAATTAAACCTTGCTCTAACACCCCTGACAACTTACCCTCTCAATTTCTTAAGCTAGCCGCTGATGGCATTGCCTATCCCATTAGCATTCTAATCAACAGATCCATTCAGGAATCCTATGTCCCCAAACTTTGGCGTAAAGCTTACATCCTTCCTCTCCACAAAGGAGACAAAAACACCAACATATCTAATTTCCATCCCATAGCTATCCTCTCCCCAATCTCAAAAATCCTGGAAAAATGCATCCACCTTCAAGTCATGCCCTACCTAACCCAACATCATCTCCTTAACACAACCCAACATGGCTTTTGGCCAGGACATAGTACCACAACAGCCCTCCTTTCTTTCCTTGACACTGTCAATCATGCCTGAGACACTGGAAAAGTTGTATCCACTATGTTTATTGACCTTTCCAAAGCTTTTGACACTGTTTCCCACACCCACCATCTGAGACATCTTTCTAATCTCAACCTCTCTCAAAATACCCTACCCTGGTTCTCCAGCTACTTGTCTGACAGATCACATGCTGTGAAATGGAACAAAGGCACTTCTTTTCTCCACACCCCTACAGGTGTACCCCAGGAATTCATACTGGGTCCTCGACTGTACAACATCTTCATCAACACCTTTCACTCTGCCATCCCTAATGCTTCAGTAATTCAGTATGCAGATGACTCAACTTTAGTTTGCTCTGCTACTAATCTCCCTGATCTTCTATCAATGACTCAGGCTGCCTTCTCAACCACTGAAGCCTGGATGATCCAAAACCATCTTTCTCTGAATGCCAACAAATCCAAATTATTAATATTTCCACCATCAAAATTCTTCCCTTCAGACAAAACCTCTTTTCAAGTACTAAACCAAAACAACACTCCTATAGAAATCGTTACCCATGCTAAATTACTAGGTGTTATAATAGATGAACAACTAAAATTCGACCTCCATGTCCTTCAAAATATAAAGAAAACCCATCAAAAGGTTGGCATGCTATACAGAAACACTTGCTTCCTTTCACCCCACTCTAGACACACTCTTGCCTCAAATTACCTCCTTCCCTCCCTTATGCATGGTGCTCCCCTACTAGCAAATCTGTCATCCTCTCTCACTTCCAAGTTAGAAACCTGCTATAACAAAATATCCAAATTTGCCACTAAATCTAAGAACTCCTCCCATCATTGTGAAGCCCTCCACTCACTACAGTGGCTAGAACTTCCTAACTACCTAGACTACCTTCAAATTATCACAACCCATAGACTCCTCTTCAACCCTACTAAATGCCCCGCTCTTTCCAACATACTTCCACTCTATCTACCCAAAAGACATCTCAGATCTGAAAATCAAAACCTAATCACTGTTCACAAACCTAACCGCTCACCTGGACAACTACTCCTCTCTTTTTCCTTAGCCAAAAAATGGAACTCACTTACCCCTACCCAAAGGACTATGCAGAATCTAGAAAACTTTAAGAGTCTCCTCCATTCATACCTTGTCTCTAAATGGAAATGTACCTGCATTCTTCCAACCTCACCCACCTCCCTCATGCTGCTTCCTCATTGCTATTTCAATAATATTCTTTACTACTAAGCCTTCTTTATAACTACACCTTCTCCGAATTTTCACCTAGAAATTTTAACTATCACCTTTACTGACACTACTCTAAATGTAACTATTTATTGACTTCAGTGTCTTAGTATGTTCTATATGCTACTAATATGTCACTTTGATATTATTAGCTATTACACTAGGTTATTTTGATAATCTCTGCTCGTCACTATTATGTATACATTCTATTGTATTTGCATTGTGGAGCTTTTCTCCTCGGGCCTCCACTGAAAACGGGCTATCTTAGCCCATTGGACTCCCCCGGTCATCAAACTGGAAATAAATAAATAATAAATAAATAAATATATTTTAACACCATCAAGCCCTCTGATTACATGTGCAAAAACTTTCTGAAACATTGTAGTTGCAATTGAAATACTAAATGAAAGGCTCAGAAATGTGTACCTTCCATGCACCAGTTAAAGGTGCTTAGCATAGAACTTCCCACACCAGGCTTTATTCAACTGGATTTTTGTGTTGCACCAAGCAGAGGAAGCTAGTTTATACCTTGCATGGCAGACACAATTCCTGCAGTTGTACTACCTGAAGAAAGTGGATACTGCTGTTTTATTTAGCTTTATTAAGATATATAAATGTAGGTATAGATATAGATATAGATATAAATATAGATATAGATATAGACATAGATATAGATATATAGATATAGATATAGATATAGATAGATATAGATACAGACATACATGCAGATATGAAATGTATTTTGTTTCATTTCAGTAATTGTTGTTAATCCATTCAGTAAACTCAAGTCTGTTTCTTAACAAAAGCCATTTTCATTTGTGCTCCACAAAGTTCCACAAACTTTACTTGAAGCAGAACAATAGCTAAGCTCATCCTGTGTCCTGTGCACATCATCCCAGATTGGTGCCTCTTGTCAACTCAAAGTTGTAGAGCAAAGAAAATAAATTAAAAAGCTCTTCTCAAAGCTAAAAAACAAAAAACCAAAGAAGAAAAAAGAAAAAGAAAAAAGCCAGCTTGCCTCCTTAGCTGATTTTAGATACCAGCAAACCCTGCAGTTGCTGGGGCCTCTTGGTCCTTGGTGAGCCCTAACCACAGCAAGTTTTCTTATATCGATATTGTGTTACATTTCCCAAACCAATAAAATGTAGAAAGTACAGCAATCATGTGTACTTAACAAACCAGGAGAGTACAATAACATGTATATTTCCTTCAAAATCAATTTTTTTCTCGTCATAGTAACAGTGTTTTGTCAAGTAACAGGCTTCACAATTTCATAAATGTTTTACCACTGACATAATGTCCTTAACTTATTTAAAGCCAACTGGTGGGCATTCCCTCCTCTAAAACTGAAATCATAGCCAGGTTTAGGCACCAGCAGTCCATTTGGCTGCAGGGGCCTCCTAATCATCCTTGATTGTGAGGGGGCCCTATAAAAGCTGTCGATTGTCGGTGAAAAATAAGCAGGAAAAAAAATATATTAATTTTCTGATTATGTACTTTATCTGAACTGAGGTTCTGATATGACCCTGTTAGAATAAAGTTGATGATCAGTTAAGGAACATGAGCAAGGTAAGTGCTAGAGATCAGCAGTCCTGAGTGCCTGATCTCAGTACTTACATGGATTTTAAGAAGAGCAGATGCTCCTGATCTTCATGGATGGTTTTTCTTTCAGGGAGTTTTATAAATACTGGCATGACACCAGATACTATAACTCTTAACAATACCAGAATTAAGGCTCAAAATCAGGAGTACTTTTAAAATACTACTCTAATTCACTTAAAAAGTTAATAAAATGGGATGTTTTGAATCAGCATGTATTTCTGGACAATAAGAAGTATGAAACTATTGACTGACTGTCCTGAATAATTTACCAACAATCAAACTTTATATGAGGTATAGATCAAAATTATTAAGTGAAATCAGGGACAGTGATAAGTATGCGTTACTCTTCAATTTGGTAAATAAATGTGACTTACCCCTGCTGTTTGACAGCTGCTAAACAGCTGTCACTGATCTGGTGTGGCAATACTAATGTTGTACAATGTATTGCTATTTGCTGAAATCAGCGTAAACGTAGTATTGTTACCCCACGTGTGTGTGTGTGTGTGTGTGTGTGTGTGTGTGTGTGTGTGTGTGTGTGTGCACGCCCGCACGCATGTGCATGCATGTGTGTGTGTGTGTGTGTGTGTGTGTGTGTGTGTGTGTGTGTGTGTGTGTGTGTGTGTGTTTTGCAGTGTAATTTATTTATTTTACATTTGTTGACCGGGCTAGTCTAACTGGATACATGTCCATTTTCAGTAGCGGCCCGGGGAGAAAAGCTCCGAGCAGCAACAATGACAAGGAAATACAATAAAGTATAATTAAAAATAAAATAAAATTTGTTACAAAATTAACATTAAAAGGTAGAGTTATACAGTGTTATTTAGCAAATTTAGGCTAGAATCAAATACTATGAGTAAAAACAAAAATTAAAACAGAAGATAGATAAAGTAAAACAAAAATTTTTTTTTTTTTTTTTTTTTTTTTGAGGAAGAGCATGAGGGGGCAAGAGATATCACTCAGGTTTGGAGCAGGGACAAAGCCAGTGGGATTTAAAATATTCTTTAATATAATAGTAATAGTAGCAATCTGGAAATAATTTGTCATTTTCTAACAGAAACATCATTAGTACTGTCATTAAGTTGTGTGTCTGGGAACATGGTTACAGTGTATTTAAAAGTAACACATTTTCTATCACTTACCATCAAAAGAAAAGGTTTTATATCTGGTTTGGCAGGAAGAGAGTGTGTGAAAGTAACTGTTCATTGGCACTGTGGAGCAGTTGGTAGCATTGCCTATTCAAAGTGCTTTGCTCTGGTTGAATTCTTGAATGTGTCTTTTTTGTGTGTAGTCTATATGCACTTCCTGTCTGTGTCTGCATCTTTTCACATACTCTGGATAACCCCAACAGCTCAAAGACATGCAGCAGGTGAAATGGAATTCCTCTAGTTTCTCTGAAGGTGAACACGCACTGTGTGTTTTTGTGTGTGTGTGTGTGTGTGTGTGTGTGTGTGTGTGTGTGTGTGTGTGTGTGTGTGTGTGTGTGTGTGTATGGGGGGGGTATGTATATGTGTAGAAAATACCACTGGTTTTTATCTGTGCATGCATACAATGTCAGGCACATGGATAACTCTTTTGGCTAGCAGAAAAAAAAAATAAAAATAAAAGTAGGACATAAACTATGGTTTACTGTTATGTTGCTAAATACTAGAATATCACCAACCAGAATCCAGAGATGAATATAAAGGAGACTAAAATGTTGAAACCCTCAATATTGAGCTCCCAGACTTGTTTCTCTTGTAGGAGACATGGAAGTTATCACTTCTTCCTTGTTCTGCAGAGGTAGGGAGCTTCAGGCCACAGTGCTTTTCAGCCTTTTGGGTTTTAACATTTTAGTCTTTCAGTATGTTTAGGTTCATAGATTCATAGGTAGGTACTAGGCTATTGGCCCTAGAGCCTATATAAGCCTAGCCAAAAGGTACTGATTCTAGTCTGTGATATTCTGGTCTTCAGTAACATGATAGTAACCCATAAAATATATCACAGAACATTCAGACACTTAGGTCTAGTAGGAGTCCGGTGGGCCCCAAACTCCAGACTTTATAAATGGATTTTGACACGGACATAGTGGTGGACTCTGCCCTCAACCCACTCATTCTAAATTCAGCAATGCTGAGAGATGTGTGCAGAAGGTTGCTGTAGGATGTGTGGTGAGTCAGGAATGGTGCGGTCATTACTTCTTTAATTTTCATGAGAATCAAATCTTAGAGGTCATTATAGCTTGTGTTAAGAGCGAGTGATTATTCTTTTTTATTTTTCTCACAGAATTTGGTGGTGTGCAGAGAAGGTTACTATAGCTTGTGCAGGGGCAGTGTATTGTCTAGGAGCAACAAAGTGGAATACAATACTGAAATCATTATTTTTCACTTTCCTTACAATCACACAGCAGGCACATATATGGGTGGTTGTCTTAGGGGTAGGGATGAAGAGTGAGGGATTATGCTCTGTATGTGTATGCCAGCAGTCACTTGAAGTACATGACAGTTACTATTTGAACCTCTGCTTTTATCTCAGTCTAACACTAGAGGGATGTCCAACCAGAAATTGTCTTTTTTTGGTGTTGGAGTAGGGAGCAGTATTCACAAATAGGATTTGTGTATCCTCACAAACAATTGTCTTGTTAGTCTGTTGTGAGTTAGTACTTTGTCAGCTTTGAACAACAAGCCTTGAGCACAACTTTTGTCGGGAAAATGCTATAAAATATCCCTATGGCTTCGTGTGACTCTGGTTTAACTTACTTATTTCCTAAATGGTTCTCACTGTGCTATCTCAGCCAGGTAAGGCATGGTGAAAGGATACAATAATAACTAAAGTTAAACAGCAACACTAAATTTCTTTCCCTAATCATAATTTCTATTCAAGTCATCAATGGAAGAAAAGGCTGTGTACAAAGAAAAAAAATCTAAAATGCACTTCAGAGCATTGAGAACATCATGGCTGCATGAAAATGTTAAACAGTAAAGCAGAATATGAGAAAATAAGAAAAAAGTAATATGCATGGTGGGTGTGCACCTAGGGCACAATTTTACCAAAGTCCAGCCCTGTAAATAGAGTTGTTTTTATGTATCATCATTGCAACTAAACACCAGTCACTGTGAATGTCCCTTTGTGAGTGTGGCACACAGGCCTATAGTAATGCAAGCACCTCAGTTTGTATTTGCTACTTTTAAAACTACTCCAGCATGAACTAAAATGTTGGATAGGAGCGGTGGCAATGACAGGGTGATACTTACACTGGAAGTGTCCAGAGGACCCCATACTTGACATTTGTTGGGAGTCTTCAGAATGTTAACACCAGCCCTGCTTGTCACAGTAGGTCAGTAATTACTACCATGCACTTCTCTTTTATTAAGTACTTCAGCTAAGCCATTAATGCAGTATCTCCAGCTTTATAAATCAATACCAGCACTGCACTCTCATAAGAATGGCACCTGCCAGTCATGCCCACTGACAATTTGCTTCTCCATTACCCCCCCCCCCCAGTTATTCCTCTTTCTGAAGAGAAGCAGGGTATAACATCAAACCATGATTGTTTATAATGAAAAATATTGATTTATGATTAATAACTTTGCCTACAGCCATGGTAGGGTGCAGTCAAACTGAGTAACTTCTGTAGCTGGTGATATGTAGTAGTTGTGCAAATAAATGCCTATATAGGTTTGGGAGTGGGAGATCAGAGCCTCTTCCTACATAAAATACTCGTATTTTGTTTTAAGGACTTGTGGGCAAGAGTAATTACTGCAAACGTCTGTTTATGTTCACTTTGAATTTCATATGTGAGATTTTAAATAAGCTCTACTATAAGTATCCCCATCATTCTGAACAGAGCATCGGTCAGCCTGACAGGTCTAAACTTGTTTGGGTTTGATATGAGCTAGTACCACAAAAGCCTCTAACATCTTATGTAACATGAATTGAAAAGAATTAATTAGGTTTTAATTCATTCTGTCCAGAAAATTACCAGGTATGTTGTCTGTTCTCACTGGATCTAAGGTTTTAATTTTATTTTTGGCAGGCATTTTCATAGCTGTAATTTTACAGTACTAGATTATAAATGTTGATAGTAGAAGGACATAATGCATCTATCCATTCTACGGTTTATGTACATTCAGCATTTTACCTCGTTTTATTTTTATCTCCTTCCCTCCCCTCTTTTCCATCTATCTGATGTATTTTTGAATGCCTGCATGGCTTCTCACTCCAGCACCTGCTCTGGTAACCCATTCTGTAGGCCCTCTATCCTCTCAGTGATGAAGTGCTTTTGCATTTCTGAGGAAAAATTGCCTGTGCCCCTTGCAGTCGCCTCTGTGCTTTCTGTTTAAGACGACCCTTTACCATCTCCCTGGCATTATTTGATGTACCTATGCCATGTCCTCATTTCTTATGGTCTCAGGTTTGGAAAGAACTTTAATTCCATTAGTCTCCAGTTTTTAACCCCCCCCCCCATAGCATGGATCCTTCTTGTGGCTTTCCTCTGGGCTTCTTCCATTAGCTGATGTCTCTCTCATTGTATGATCTTTCAAACAGCCCAGAATGTTCAAGTTGTGGCCTTACCAGAGCAAGGTGTAGCAGAAATAATTTCTGTCTACTTCTGGAGTATGTCTCCCTGAGTGTCCACTACAGCATTCTGTTGCTTGCTTTGACTGCCCTCTAACTCTAGTTTTGGTCACACAGTCCATTCTCCAGAACCCACTTCCTGCTGCATTGCAAACTAGTCCCAGCTGACAATTTACAAAAGGGCTACTATGGCCCAAATGAGGGGTTATTCATTTATATTGAACAATAGCTGGCATGTCCACAACTTAGTCAATCATTCCAAGTACTTCCTTAGACTCTTCTCTCATTCTTTAATACAGACCCTTTTTTCCTCACGCTAAGAAGCTGATCCTGTTCTGTGTCTCCCATATGTGTCTGAAACAAACACACTAAAGAGAAGTGGATCCGTGACCAATATCTGTAGCACTTAACTAGCCAAGTTACTTATTCCTAACATGGTCTCCCCATCAACTCTTTGGGCCCTAACTATACAGCAATCCAGTTTTTGAAGGCTGTCTGTTGAAATGTCAGGACTCACAATGTCAAGTCAGAAAACACTGGAAAAAAGGACAGAAATACAGTTGAAGAGCAAGTACTGAACAACATTCTTCCCCTTTGCACTTGTTTTATGTGGGGGGCAGCCCCTCTACACTCTCCAATGTAGAGGTAGCCCACCACACCTCCAATTTTATATATATATATATATATATATATATATATATATATATATATATAGGTTTACAATCAAAATTTCAAACCGTACTCCGACTGTACTATCGTCAAACATGGAAGTTCAAAAACGGTAATATCGATGTCAAAAAAACAATCTAGGAACGGGTTTTAACATGGGTTGAGGTAGGTGTTCAGTATTATTCCAAACTACAAACATTTCCCCTACCTTGACCCATGTTAAAACCCGTTCCTAGATTGTTTTTTGATATCGATATTACCGTTTTCGAACTTCCGTGTTCGACGATAGTACAGTCGATGGAGTATGGTTCAAAATTTTGATAGTAAACCATATATATATATATATATGTACCAACGCTGAGACTGCCATACATTGGAATAAAGGGAATACATTGGAATAAAGGGAATATTCTGAGAAATGGTAATCTTGTACTTAATATGCAAGTCCAGATTTTCAGTTATTCAGTCTCCACATTCCAGGACTCTACATTCCAATTCAAATGGGTACCATTCCTGAGTCCTGATCCTACTCCAACTCTCCCAAAATTCCAAGTAGTCTCCTATGCAGGACTGTAGTTCAGACCACCCACAACCACTGGCACTTTCTTGTCAAGTACATATGTAGCACACTCATAAAACTGCATCAGGTTTGTCCAACAACCCTTTCTGGTGATGAACCTCTCTTGATTTTGTGTTACTAGTTGTTGCCATCCAAGGAAACAGCCATCATTTTCCTCAGTACTCTTGCGTATGAGTTTCACTGTTACTGCTTTTAGGTTAATAGATCTTTAGTTGCATGGATTTTTGTTACTACCTGTCTTATGGATTTTTGTTACTACCTGTCTTACACAAGAGTATCACAGTTTTCTTCCATTCTTTCCTTTCATTTGCTTCTGAAAATTTCAGTCAAGGGATCTGCTAACACACTTGCCAGATTCCTGAGAACTCCTGGAGGTAGTTCATCTGGTCCTTATCCTTTCTCCTTCTTTAATGAAATAAGGTCCTTCTTAACCTGCTCCTTCTCTGTACCAATATCCAGCCACAGCTTCCCACTGCCCTACCTTAATTCCACCATGACACCCTTCCCTTGCTTCCCCTGCTTTCCTTTGTAAAACATAAAAAATTCATCCAGTATCTGTGTCCCCCCAGTGATCTGAGATCACCCTCTCATCTTTGCCTATCTTTTTCATCAGTCGGTCTGTCACTTGTTTTATTTACATAAAGACATTTTTTGTTCCCCATCTTGGCCCTCTTTGCCAGCTTCTTTCAGCTTGTGCCCTTACTTTCCATAATGACCTTCTCCTTGTTTCAGTGCACTGCGTTTCCTCCAGCCCTCCAGTACATCTTCCTCATGCTGTGTATTTCGCACTAATTAGTACTTTCACCCTCATGTGTAGCTACAGTGATCATCTCTTCTAGTTTTCTTTTTGCCTGTTCCTAAATATTTACCAAGAGTCCTTCATATTGGCATCCCAGTAAACAAATGCCAATAAATAAATACATAAACATTGCACCTCAATAGTTTCTTGTTCACATCATTTTATCCCCACTGCCTTAACATATCCTCATCTCCTGACTTAAAATTCAACAATATTATCTTTTCCTGCGCTCCTTCCCTTCCCTCCCCTCCTCATCCTTTTCAACAGCTTTATTAACTTATCAAATAAGACATAGGCACCCATACATTAATAGAAAATAAAACAACATATGAATGCTTTTCAAGAATAGTACATTACATGTATGTTTTCTTTCTTTGTAACTGCCAATCATGCTAATATTACATAAGTCACTCAATTCCTGTCTTCCCTTAAACCTCACTCCTCTACCTGAACATTATTCTGCATGTTTTGTTCCCAATAATGTCATTTATTTCCACATAATTTGCTCCTTCTCATTTTTAAAGATCTAACTTCCAATTCTTTCACCTCTTTAACAATATACAATACCTCAATGGATTATGATTTCTATTTTCTAATAATTGCTTTTTTGGCAGTCAATAGCATTAAACTTAATACGCCATATTATAACTATACAATTCAAAAAACAACTAATCTCCGTGGTATTGATAACTATTCAATTCAGATCCTGTGTCCTAGCTCAAGAGGATCATTTCCAAAGTACTCTGTAGGGAAGTTTTGAAATCTGCCAACTCATTACATCCCCCACCCAAAAATAATGTCCCTAGTTACCTCTTACTTTTCCATTTCTAACTTCCTGAGATAAAATTCTTTGAAGTCTGCTTGGGGAATAAAAATACATATGCAAACATTCTAAGCAAAAATCCTAAATCTTTTGGACTTTCTTGCATACTCAATAGACATAGATGTTTCCTTCTGTTTGGTCCTTTTTTAAAATTGCTTTTCTCTTCCCAATCTTTTCTAACCTCTTCTGATTGATACTTATACTTATCATGCAATATTTTATATGCATTAGTGATTATCTCTTTTTAAGAGTAGCTTATGTTCAAAACTCAAGTAAAAACTCTGCCATAGCAGGTTTTTCATTTGTAACTCCCATATCCCTTTCTCTTTGCCTGTACTTTGATATCATTCATTAGCCTGCAGTCCAAATGCCTTCTTCACCTCATCCTACTCTGTTACCTTTACCTCTGTAATATTTGTCCACAATACCTTGGTTCCTTTACCAATTTTCTCCAGTAAATTCCAGACCACTCTTGTCTATTTTCTACACCCTTAGATGCAGTCATCCATATAGACAAAATCTCTTTTCACCATTCTCATGTTGACTTACTTCTTAGAATACATTCTGCAGCTTTATGAATATAATATTCTGTCGGGTTGTCATTATTCTCCTTAAGGATCTGCATCCAAAATCCTACTCTCACCTTATTGTTGAACTATCCCCCCATCCCACCCCGTTTCATCACTGTCATCCTTTTCCGTTTTGGTTTATAACCTTCTGCTTGTTTATGTATATGAGCCTTAACTATTTAGCACTACAATATCCCTACTAATCAGGTAATTCTGAACTACCTTGTTCTATAGGGTAGATCAACTTATCCCACTTATCTCTCACCCTTTATTACTCCCAAATAATGTCATTTAATTCTTTATTAATTATTGTCTACAACTTCCCTTCTGGTTGATAAAAATATGCCTAACCTGTCTTTAAAACTAAAGGGACTAAAACATTTTGCTACTTATATCTTACTATCCATATCCATAAACAAGTGCTTCCATTTCTCAGTTTTTGTATTATCTTTTGTTTAGTCTCTTCCCACATATCCTTAGCTACTACAAAATATAATTATTTTAATCCATACACCTAAATACTTAATCTTACCGTGTCTCTATAAATATGGTTATTACTAAATCAATTCACATCTGGGTGCATAATTTATTTATTTATTTATTTTAATTTACATTTGTTGACCGGGCTAGTCTAACTGGATACATGTCTATTTTTGGTAGAGGCCCAGGGAGAAAAGCTCCAAGATAGATACAAAAAAGAATGGGGAGATAAGCTCCAACACAGATACAGTAAACACTATAAAAGGTTGCAGCAGTCAAACTTAAACATCTGTTAGTAATATAAAGTACAGTACTCATCATAAGCATAACTCAGACAGTAATAGGTAAATATACAAGAGATGTTACTATATACTTATATACATATATTTTAGTTGTCATGACATGGTCTTTGGTTTCTTAATGGTAAGTCTATAAAGGTGAGGAGAGTGCATTAGTGTAAGGGAGGAAAATTAGTCAGGGTTAGTACAGGGGCATAACCAGTGGGTATGGAGGAATAGTTTTAGCTTCTGTTTAAATAGAGTTTAATGAAGACAGAGATATGAGTTCCATGGGTAAAAGATCCCAGTGCTTTCCAACAGCATTAGAGAAGAGGGAGTCTCCTGCCAAGTTGTTGGTTTTGCAAGTATTGATAAGTATTTTGTTTGAGAAGCATAAATTCTTAAGATTGTTGTAAGGGGTAATAATGCTAGCGAGTATTGGAGTGTTGGTGAGTTGGTAAAGGGTTTTATGGGCTATAGTAAGCTGGTGAAAAAGAACTTGGTTTGGAAATTCAAGCCATCCGAGTTGCTTTAGATTAAGACAGTGATGTGTTCTAAAAAGAGAGGCACTAGCAAATCTGGCAGTATTATTGTAGGAGATTGCCAGTTTATTTAGGTTGTTCTTAGTAAGGTTAGTATAGATAGGTGAAGCATAGAATAGAGTGGAGATTAAGTGAGTTCTGGCTATAGCGGTCCTGGCTACTGGAGTAAGAAAGGGTTTGATTCTATAGAGGGATCCTACTTTTTTGTTGATTGTTTTAACTGTGCTGTTTATATGAATATGGAAGTTAAGGTTGCTATCTATTGTTATACCTAGAAGTTTGATGGTAGATTCAGGAGATATGAGAGTGCCATTATTAGATGTGAGAGAGAAATTTATTAGGGTGGACTTTCGGATTGGCATGAACAGTAATAGTATAGTTTTTGGGGGGTTTAGGAGGAGGCAGCAGTTTAAAAACCATTGTTCTACAGTATTGAATGCATTCTGGGTAAGGGACTAGTTCAGTTGGAGAAGTGGCTGAACAGATTATTGTAGAGTCATCTGCATATTGAATGCAGGTGGTATGAGGAATTGAAGAGCGAAGGTCATTGACAAAGATGGAAAATAGTAGTGGGCCTAATATAGAGCCCTGAGGAACACCAAGGGAAATGGGAAGGTGGTTAGATAGTTTATTGTCCCATAGCACAGCCTGCTGTCTATTGTCTAAGTAAGATTTGAACCAATTTATCGCTAGGGGTTCAAGTGAAAGGGATTTCAGTATATTTATGAGGAGCTGGTGATAGACCATATCAAAAGCTTTAGATAAATTAATAAAGACTGCAGAGGAAAGAGTATTGTTGTTCCATTTTTGTTAATGCAGTCTGTGAAGGATAGGAGGGCAGTGGTGATACTATGGAAAGGTCTGAATCCATGTTGACAGTTGGCAAGTAAGTTATTTTGGAGTAAGTGGTTAAGTAGTTGCTTATGGATGCATTTCTCCATTATTTTTGCTAGGGGAGACAGTAGAGCTATAGGACGGTAGTTAGAAAAGTCATAAGAGTTCCCACCTTTATGTAGTGGGATGATATGAGAAATCTTCCAGATAGATGGGATGGTACCTTCACTTATGGTATGGTTAACAAGAATGGAAATGGGATAGGCTAAGGCTTTAGGCCCTTCTTGCAGGTATTCTGCTGGGAGATGGTCGGCTGAGGGGGTGGTAGGTTTTAGTTTTTGGAGAAGGGAGCAGATAAAGGAAGAGTGGAGGTTGGCTTGTCATAGTTGTAGGCAGTTTTGAGGTATCTGGAGAAAGTTGACTAGCAAGACTTTGGATGGCTTGTGCAAAGAAAGAATTAAAGGCATTAGCAGTATAAGTGGGATTCTCAGGGTTAGTGCCTTGTGGGTTAGGTCTGCTGGATTGTCCTGGGTATAGCAGTTTGTTGATGCTATTCCAAAACTTTTGTGGTTTTGTTTGGAAAGTTTGCTGTATTTGGTAAGTTTTCTGTATTTGATAATTTACTGCTATAGTCTCTGTTGTTTTATTTTCTTTGATTTTATATCCTGAAAAGACTTGAAACTGTCTCAAAATGTTCTACAACAATGAAATGTCCTTTTCTGGATTTACCACATACAAAATAATATTGTCTGCAAATAAAGATTATAACCTTGCATTTCTGAGTCCCTTATTTTCTTTGTGAATGGCTCTAAGTATAAAAGAAACAACAAAGGGAAAGAGAACACCATGCATGGTTTCTCTGTTCAGACACAGTTATTCAGAGTGGAATCCTCTCATCTTAATTCCTGCTTCCCATCCTTCATATATCTTCCTAATCAACCTTAGTATTGTATCAGGAAATGCAAATACTTCTATTGCCCTACTCATAAAATCCCAACTTACTCTATTGATTGCTTTCTCTGCATCAAAACCCACCAACTATAGCAGTGTTTTTTTACATTCTACTTCCCTCTGAATTAGCTGTTCTAGTAATGTTGTCAAACGTTTGTCTCCCCTTCACAAAACCAAACTGATCCATATCTATCAATTTTGGCAACACTACTGCCATTCTGTTAGCTAGTACTGAATAGACGTAATTATGGTTTAATACTGAAATGGGTCTATTTGCAGCTGGGCCCGATAGGTATTTACCCTCTTTGGGTATTACAGCCACCACAGCTTTCTTCCAAGATACTGATGCTTCCTCTCCTTTTAAAATACTATTGAACAAAACCTTCCAAATCTTTATCACTTTCTTCCCTGCAAAATTCCAGACTTCGGAGGATTACCATCTGTTCCTGGAGACTTCCCTGTAGATTGATTATACCTCACCATTTTATCTCATCTTCTCCCATCTTAAATATTAGTTGTTGAGTCCCATCTTCTTCTAACCTTGGCATAATAAGTCTTCCATAAGAAAAATCCATTGTGCTTTTCTTGGTTTCAATATTCCTCTGCTTTATACAAATGTTCAAAAAGGTTCTGAAATATCCATAATACCACTGTAGGATTTCTGGTTATTTCTCTTGTTATAGGCTTCCTTAGTTTGATGATATGCGTTTCTTCTATCTGTTGGCTAAGTTATTGTTCCAAAAGGTTTTGTGCACAGCAGTTATCAAAAATAATGGTTAGGGGCTGGCATAATGGTTAAGGAGTTTACCCAACAGACATAGGATACAATATTCAATTCTTAACTTTGGTCACTTTCTGGTTACTGACTAGGCATGTAATAATCTGCATACTGATTTGCTTGGTATTTGCCTATGAATCTAAAAGTAGTCCAACACTTCAAATTAATTTTGATGGTTGGTTGTTCGTATAATGGTTAAGGTGTTTCCTTATAGACAAAAGGTACAGTGTTTGATTCTCACCTTTGAAATTGGTTAGGCTTAATGACCAATAAAAGCTTAGCCAGGAGTGGAACAACAGCAAAGCCAGGTGTTGTACAGCAATTCCTTTAGAGAGGCTTTGAATATTTGTAGGTATGGGTTATATCCAATGGTTAGTTGGAAGGAGTTACAGTTTTTTGCAGTAATGAGAGAGTAGAGGCAGAGACCAGGAGATTTATTTATTGGGTTTGTAAATAGAGATGAGATGATTGTTATTAGAGCAAAGGGGTCTGCTACAATGTTCGCAAGAGAGAGAGTGTTGTTGAGGGCAGGACAAGTAGAAGATTTATAAATTATGTCATGTTCCATAAGTACCTGAAAGTGATTAAGGTGATGGGAAAATTACATCCAATTTAATGAGTGGAGAGCAATGTAATGGTGAATGGGGGTGTGTTGAGCTGGAAGCAAACTTTTCAGTTTTATTACAGCATGCTTAGACTTTAGATTTTAGTGTGGTTTGAAGTTTTGTGAGAACTGGAGTACCATATAGGAGTGAGGTAATGAGGTATGTAGTTGTGAGGGTGATTTTTTGTGGTTGAATTTAAGAAATGTTTGTGACATTAGAACATGACAATTTTTTGGTGAGAATGTAAACCCCTTTGTTGTAAGATGGGTTGCCAACTGGCTCACAAACCAATCACACACTACCAAAGTGGGTGGTTCCACATCAACCAGTAGACCTGTCACCACCGGGGTGCCACAAGAGTCAGTGCTGGGCTCCCTACTGTTTGGTATATACTTCTCAGAAGTTTAAGCCAAAACTAAGGACCTGTGACTGACCAAGTTTGTGGATGACTGCAAACTGGGTGCAATCGCTGAATGCCCAAATGATGTCAGTATACTTCTGGAAGGTCTTATGCAGGTCAAAGACTGGTGTCTTAGTCATGGTCTCAAACAATAGAAATGCATCATCATTCCCTTCGGTAAAAACAATGCCCCTTCACACTATCAAATTAAGAACAATACCCTATGTACCAATGAAGTGGTAAGGGATCTGGGATCACAAATAGACTGCGACCTTAACTTTGACCACCATGTGTCTGCTGTAGTAAGGAAGGCCTTCTTTGTAGCACACTTGATTAGCAAAGGCATTGCCTCTAGAGCAAAGGAGGTTTTAACCCCTCTATACTCATCACTAATCAGGCCCATCATTCAGTAAAATGCCCCTTTTTGGCATGTATCATACAAAGCACCTGCAGCAATTGGAGAGACCTCAGAGGTTTTGAACAAAGAAGATCAAGGGACTCCAGCATGTGCCTTAGACTGACTAAAGTCCCTGTCACTATACTCTGTATTGTATAGACTTCTTAGGGGAGACGTATGACGGGCTTACAGATCAATCTCTGACCCAAACTTAATGAATCTGATGTACAACCATAAATCAAACTGGACTAGATCTACTCATTCCAGGAACTTAAATATGGCCTGTGACCTGAATAGGATGTGTTGGAGGGACAGATTTGTTGGAATAGGCTGCCAATTCATGTGAAGCTATAACACTCTTCAAAAAGAACTTGGAGGAGTGGATGGTTCACTGTAAATCCTTACCATGGATAGTGCCCACAATCTCCTGGACATGGGCAGTCATTACTAAATACAATCCTGGGTATTGACTAGAGCATCTATGGTATTACATTGGGATGAAATGTCTAGGCTTGAAATGACCTTCGGGTCAATTGCCTAGTAACCTCCTATGATCCTATGATCCCATGAGATAGCTGGATAGGAGGTAGGTTTGTTGATGATGGAGTGAGTAAGGAGAAGTTGAGCTAGTAAGAGCTGGTGAGGGAATTCAAGCCAATTTAGAGGTTTTAGAGAAAGGCAGTGGTATGTGTCATATCGTTGATTTGCTGTGAACCTAGCATCTTTGTGGATTTAAGTTTAGACTTTAGAGAGGATTGTAGGTTGGTTGAGATCGGTGAGGCATATAGTAGACTGGAAGTAGTTAGACATAGGCAGGGAAATTCTAGAGTCCTTCATGAGGAATTTTTTTTTTCTATAGAGTAAGCCTAGTTTATGGTGCATTTTTCATGCAATTCTGGATGTGTAGATTGAATTTGAGCTGATCATCAATGATAGCGCCCAGGAGCTTGGTCTGTGTTTCTATGTTTTATTATGGTCTTGCCAGGGGATGTGATCGTAAATGATGATTTAAGATGAGAAAGATGAGATTTTGGGAAGAATAAGAGAAGTTTAGTTTTTCTGGAGTTAAGTACAAGTTGATTGTCAGTTAGCCATCATTCGAGTTTTGGGCTAAAGCGTGGAGGTGTGGAAGATTATAAGAAGTGCAGATGATAGTGGACTCATCTGTGTACTATGTGAGAGAAGACTGAGAGCAGGAAGTATGAAGACAGTTTGTGAAGATGTTCAATAGTAATTGAAGGAAAATGGAACCTTGAGGTACACCAGTATTAACAGGGGGGAGAATGCAAAGGAAAAGAGCCATTTGAAGGACTGCTGTCTGTTGGTGAGGTAGCTTGACAACCATCTGAGAGTAGAATTATAGAGCCCGAGATCAGACATTTTATTGAGGATCTTGGGGTCAAATACAGCGTCAAAGTCTTTGGAGAGGTCTAAAACTAGACAGAATACTAGTTTATTGCTGTCCCTGGCTTGAGAGATAACATGATTGAAGGAGATTAGAGCAGTGGATGTGCTATAGCTAAGGTGGAAGGCGTGTTGGGTAGGTGTGAGAAGATTTTCTTGAAGAAGAGAATCAAGGAGCTGCTTGTGTATGCATTTCCCAAGTGTTTCAGAGAGGGGAGACAGTATGGCTATAGTTCTACTGTTAGAGACATCAGTGGAGTGGCCTCCTTTGTGGAATGGAATAGTGTAGAATTGTTTCCAGATACAGGGGACTCTGCATTCTTGGATAGATTGGTTGATAAGGATGGAGATAGGGTAGGCTATTGAGCTAGCAGATACCTTTAGGAAGGCAAGATTATTGCTTCATAAGATATGAAGTTTGTAATCCAGAAGAGAACAAGAATGGGTCTGTTATTACCTGGGGGTATATATAATCCAACAATTGTTAGTTTTTGTGTGATAGTTATGTTTGCAATTTACTATTAAGAGTTCTGCAGGGTGAAAGTTAGCATTGAAATGGACAGAGGGGATAGGTTAAGTTGGCCAGAATAAATTATAGCTACACCTCTTCCTTTTTGTGGACCCTTTCCAGGCAGAAGATATTGCAACTAGGGGATGAATTTTGTTGTCTGTGATATGGGGATTAAGCCATGATTCAGTGAGCATTATTACACAGAATGAGTAATGAGCAGGCTGTGAATATTCAATGAGTATATGGATAAGCATTTGGTAGAAGGCTTGAGGTGAGGTAGAGATGGCGGTGTCTGGAAGGTGTTCTGAGAACTGGAGGAGTGGAGGCCAGGGTTGGGGTGAATATCTCCTTATAATAATATACTTTTGGTGATATATATATAAGTGTAGGAATCTTAGAGCTATAGGTCTAGTATTTAGGCTTAGCTTTCAGGGAGGTATAGTGAAGGACTAGTTTGATCTTGTGTAAGAATGGGGTAGGCAGGTTAAATAGGATGTTATAGAGATAGTGTAGGGAGTTTCTAAGTTTCTAAATGGGTGAGTAAGAGAATGTGGTAAATTTACAGGAGATATTTCAGTTTCATAGGAATACAGATGAGAGAGCTGAATAAGAAGAATGGTGAAGATAAGATGAGCAGCACGCTTAGTGAGGGTGAGGGAGAATGAGTGGTGGAAGTTTAAGAGATGACAAATAGAGAAGAACGGTGGGCAGCTGAGTGGTTGAGGAGTCCATTAGGATTAAGAGGGAGGGGAGAGGATGGAATTTGCTTTTGGGAGTGCTAATGTGAGAAACAATTGGGAAAATGGAGAATACAGTGTTTGTAATTTACAGCTGGGATGCTGTTCTGTGGGAGATGCAAGGTGAGCAGGGGGTGTGTAGTTGTGGCTTACATAGTATTGCAATTGGTAAGAGTGAGTAGTTTGTGGAGGTGTGTTAGGGAGGATGGAAGTGAGTGCTTGGAAGGGAGAGGAAAGGTTGATTTTGAGTATCAATTTAGAGTAAGTGAGGGTGGGTGGAAATTAGGTCAGGGTAGAGAAGAGGAGTGCCCATACAGAGCGGGATGACCCCACCACGAGAGTGAAGCAATGAAAAACAATCAGTGATGGTAACAGGTGAGCCTGACATTTCCTTAGAGAAAAAAAAAACAAGCATTAGATGCTGATCTAGAAAAAAAAGAGTGTTACCTTTGAGCTATGTAGAGATTTAAGTACCTGTGCTTTGTTTTAAAGCTCTGAAGAACAAGTTTGTTAAAGCAAGCCCCTTTACAGGGTCAGATAGCGGTGGTAAAGGAAAAGGGGAAATGTACATTTAGAAAAAGGCAAATTAAAAAAGTAAAGTATCAATGCAAAAATTTAAAGGTGTTAAAACGGTCACTGTGCTGCTATGTGGGGGGGGTGTTGCTGCATACATGTGAGTAGCTATTAACAAAGCACAATAATAAAGAGTTAGGTTACTACACTGTAGATAGTTTAAATGGGTAAATGGTAAACTACCCTAATTAGATATACAGTGGGATTCATGAACCTTGCGCCAGGCGCACGCATAGCGTAGGCGTTACAACGCCAAATATGGCGGCCGAGCGATTCAGGTACGATCCAATCCCACGTGCACTACCGGCGTGCGGCGGATCTGTGCAGCCCCCGGCGTAGGTATGCTAAACGCCCCATGTGCAGTGTGTCACCATGCAAATGAAGGCATATAGCGATTCACGAAGTGGCGCAGGCGTAGCATAAGCCCACGGCAATGTAAACCAAAAAAAACGGTTTACATTTTCCCAAACATAACATCGGAGTAACGGAAGAGTGTCAGACCCAGGTATCACACTGTTACCATATGCCAATGGCAAAATACACAGAGAATGGCAAAAGAAAACATGCACAACACGTAAATAACAACTTAAATGGCATGTCCACAGTAACTCACATCAGAACCGCAGGACATGTGTGCGGAAGGTGCAACATAATGAAACAATATCACAATGTTATAAAACAGCATTGTAATAGACATCAGGTCCACAGCATAATACACCATGGTATGCATGGTACGCCACAACCACGGTGCAAGGGTTGCCAAGGACTCGCGGCAGTCTCCGGCGTGGTAACTATGAATTAGTAGTCAATGCCATGCAAATGAGGCAGATAATACTGAATCGCAAACTCCCCGCCGGAGTAAGGTTGTACCAAACGGCGCAGCGGTAATACACCGAGGAGTGGCGTAGAGGGAATACATGACATCTGCAGAGGGGTGTGCCACGGTAGCAGTAAGCACATTGGAGCACAGCAAACCTGGGCTGTACATCGCAAATCACAGCTGCAGGACCGGGGTGTGGGGTAATAGTTCAGCTGAGAGCACACAATGCACGCAGAAGTGCATGTGTACGAGGATGACTATGTTCCCTTAACCTAGTCATGTGACGCTCGCCCCGCAAACAACATAGGAAACAGGAAGGTGATGTTAAGAATATGAGGAAATGCGGAAGAAGTGTAATTGGAGTACTAATGAGCAATCAACACTAATCAACCCACGAAGGCCAAACAGCGGCAGCTGACAACTCTGCATGCAGAAACCTGCAAAACAGGATAGGGGAGGCATATGAATGCAAAGAAAGTAGGGGAGGTAGCAGATTGCAAAGATAGAAGACCTGACACAGCAGAGCAAAGCAGACAGGCAGCACAACGGCGGCAGCACACAAAACGCATGATATGCCATGTCCCAGAAAGTACAAATGACAGTGCTCTGCAGGATGCATGCCAGACAATAGTAGGTGCAACATGCAGAAATAGTAAGGGAAGGTCGAAAGGTAATCCATGGCAGGCAAGAGTAATGCAACACCAAAGGCAACAGCGTTGTAGTTCCATCGCTAAAACACGGAAGATAACCCCCAGATACGGCCGTACAAACACACCCTATGATATCATCGGTGTGCACAGCACAATAGTATAAAGTGTGAATGCACACAACACACAGCCGTGCATTCCCAAATGCCGCACCATAGGTGTAAACACATGGGGAACTTTTAAAATGTACATGTTGGGTGCTGCCGTGGCTGAGATCCATCATCATGTGTTAGAGACAGATGGTGTTGTGGAGGAGGATGCCGACAACCACCGTAGGCCTCGGAGGAGAAGGAGAGTGTTCAGACCAAGGGTAACCTACGAGGGGCTACAAGACCTGGAGATAGTAGAGCGTTACATGGTGGACAGGGACACGTTACAGGAAATAGTGGAGCTGTGCCGGCCACGCCTGAGAACAAGAAACAACAGAGGGGAACCCATCCCAGTGAACACAAAGGTATGTGTAAGCTTGCGAATACTGGCCACAGGTACCTTTCAAAGGACAACTGGAGATATAATGGGCATCTCACAGGCATCAGCATCCAGGGTACTACACCAGTTCCTGGATGCCATGTTACCACATGCCAATGAGCATATATACTTCCCCAGATCTCAGGAGGATTTGGCTAGCAATATGTGCCACTTCCACCGTGTGGCACAATACCTGGAGGTACTGGGTGTGATAGACTGTACGCACATACAAATCAAGTCACCACCTGGTGAGCAGGGTAGACGCTACATAAACCACAAGGGATTCCTCTCCATCAATTGCCAGGTCATGTGCAATGCTCAGGGCATTATCATGGATGTGTGTGCCGGCAGCCCTGGAAGCTACCACGACTCCCATATCTGGCATGCCTCACAGCTGTATCAGATATTTGCCAGGGGGGACATCCCACAAGGCCATCTCGTGGGGGATGCTGGCTATGCACTGGAGCCGTGGATGATGACTCCCATCAGAAATGCGCACACACACACATGCAAGAACGCCATAATGAGGCACACGCACAAACCAGAATAATCATAGAGCGTGTGTTCGGGATGCTGAAATCACGGTTCCAGTGCTTGGATACATCTGGTGGAGCCTTGCAGTACTCTCCAGGCACATGTGCCCACATATTCATAGTATGTGCCATGCTACATAATATGATCCTGCGGAAGCAGCTGCTGCAGGGACATAATGGTGAAGGGCCACAAAGCCCACCACAACTGCCAAGGCCAGTCCAGGCACAGAGGGTTCCAGACCAGGAACACACTGTGCCAGCCCCAGTAGGCAGACGGAGGCATACCCAATATGCCTACGCCTTGGCAAAGAGGGAACATATAGCACATACTCTGACAGTGTAGGCCCCATGGACTGACACCTCCCTACCTGCACACACAGTGAAATGGACAGCACACAAACATGACCACCTGTAAAGTGTACTGTATGGGTGGCCTCATGTGTGACTCCAACATAGGCAGCCCCCAAACACTGTACACCCAACAGCCAGTGGAGCATGTAACGCCAACACCTGAACAGTATGTGGGTCCTACAACATACGGTGTTGCTGTATGCCTGCCACGTTCGCCGCAAGATGTATACATATAAATATATATACATATATATGTATATATATATATATATATATATATATATATATATATATATATATATATATATGTAGATAGATCTATATTATATATTTATAGAAATATATGTACACATATACATATATATACTACAGTTAAGACAGGGAATTAGAGGGATATAAGGTGACTGAGATGTAGCCCATGATATCTGTACATAGTATACATAGTGAAACGACAACCTGAACATCCGGGAGGTTCAACATAAGAGGATACCGCCAACCATGGAACGGGTAACATACCGATATGCATAACCGCGAGGCGGAAAGATCGCCAGACCACAGTACTGTAACAGTACATGCGCGTGTAATAGTATGATGATATGAAGGGAGAGGTAGACACCGCCGCCGGTGTTGTGGTCCACATAGGTACTGTGTGCAACCGTCCCCGTGAGTGCCGTAGTATGTGTACGTGTGTGCTGAGGGTGCCGTGTGCGTTGCTGTGTGAGTGTAATGTGTGTGTGTCTGCAACATGTGTATGTTGGTGCCACGTTAGAGGCAGAGTGGAATATTAGGTGTAGGCATACGGTAAACTAGCCTCAGGCATATGTACACTACTAATCCCAAAGTAGTAGTGACAGCCCCACCCTGGCTAGGTGTGTCGCGACATAGAACGATACAAAGTGAATATGTCCCAGATGGTAGCACAGGAATATACCCCTTATGAAATGGAAAGGACGTATGTAATAGTCATGCCTGTATGTACGACACTGATATGTTAATTGCAATAAGATACGTCGGCAAAGTCACACAGCAATAGGTATGTATCGTGGAAATACGTATGTGCTACCCCAGTACTGACCGTGGCCACGTGTCGGCCCGTAAACACCGCTGTGTGTTCTACAAGTGTCAAACAATCAATACCCATCTGAATATGTGGCAACCACTGGCAAACAGGCTATCCCAACAACAGGACCACAATGACTGCAAATATCTGGGACAGAATGACAAGGGATAGTTGTCACATGCACACAACCGCTGATATACCTCAGATGTTACGGATGTATACATGCATCAAGCTCACCCACAGGCAATACCGACACCACATGACAACAGCCCAACCTACAATCCCATAACAAAAGACAATTAACTGTCAACTCTCCAAGGAGGGACGGAGCACACAGACAACTATACTGGTTATGTAGAGATGCAAGGCCTACAAACTGTATCCGTGACGTACAACCACCGACATCCCCCACTGTACATAATAAAGGAATACAAACCATAACAGCAGGGACACGGGTCTAGTTCAGGTTGTGAGATAGACTTACCTGGGTCCGTTGCTATGTTGGATAACATCAGAACCGATGTTTTGGATTTTACATTTGATTTCTCTTTTGGGAATTTTGCTGAGGAGGCGAGGCGTACGGGCGCCAGACCGAAACGCTCACAACCTCCTCGCACATATGCTAGTGTGTTTGGAGTTAATAACCAACTTAAAGGTACTGTTCCTACTGTTGCTAGTAACTCTAATTCTACTACTGTTAAAGGAACTATTCATAAGCAAAATGTCTTACAGGACTTTTTTGAATATGATTGCAAATTTGATAGAACATCTGTGGGCAAGACTCACAGTTTTAGTTGTGCTCCTAAGGGCACTTTAAGGGATTTTATTTACTCATCTGGAAAAAAGCTGAACAACATCAATGCTTTAAAACTTGACAATGCTTATTTAAATCATTGTATTTCTCTCAAAATAGTACCGATGGGATTGAGGTTTTTTAAACTGCCTTTAGGCATTGACATTACTGTTGATGTTGAAACTGAGTTTAATGCCCTGTTTGATTCTTTTGGGGTGGAATATATGAAACTTTTAATTAAGCATAATGACATGAAATTATGTAAATGTATTATAGAAGTAGAGAATTTGAACAATACTATTACACAGGATTTGGCGTTTGCACAATGGGAAAAGTTATATCTCAAACAGTTCTCACTTGCAGAAGATAGGGTCAAAAAGGCTTTTGAACGTAAATATAAAAAAATTCAGAGAGATAAAGAGCAGTATAGTAGACATACTTGTATTAAATGGAGTATTAACAAAGCAGTTACAGAAAATGCTTCCCATGGTAGATACACTGATCACCACCAGAATACGGATGTTTTTGAGCAGGATTTTTTTCTATCCCCCACACAAAGGACTCCAGGGAATTGGAGAAGAGGGGGAAAATGGAGAAAGAAGTATTAGATAGCACTAATTATGAGGCTGATTCTGGTGATATGCAGATTAATTCTAACAATCAAGGCATAGTTGCCATAGACGATATTATAAGTGAGTACAACAACTTCAAAATATTCAACTACAGCAACATTAGGTTGCAAATTGAACATTTCAGCCTTTTTTCTAAAGGATTGAAATTTATTCCAACACCTGCATTTTGTGTAGTTGACACCATTTTAGAATTTAAAAAGTTCACTAGGAAACTTAATCGTTCTATTATGTTCAATAATAAAGCCAGTTCTAAGGTAGTAACTGGTTCAAGTTTGAAGAAAAAAAGCACATTTATTCCTAACAGTAACCCTTGTATTTCAGCCATTTCTTAACTACCTTCTTCAAAACAAACTTCTAGCTGACTGTCAACATGGGTTTAGACCTTTCCACAGCACTACCACTGCTCTCCTTTCCTTCTCTGACACCATAAATAATAATCGCAATAATAATTGTTTCTCCTCAGCACTATTCATAGATCTATCAAAAGCTTTTGATATGGTTAACCATAATATTCTTCTTGATAAACTTAACCTTTTCTCTCTGAGCTCACATTCTTTACAATGGTTTAGAAGCTATCTAGTAAACAGGCAACAATCAGTGCTTTGGGGGGACAATCTATCAAGCTTACTTCCAGTAAATATTGGTGTTCCTCAAGGATCAATCCTAGGACCCCTTCTTTTCTCATTATTTATCAATGACCTCTATTTGAATGTGACACAAGCTACCTGCATCCAATATGCAGATGACTCGACTTTGATCTGCACTGCTAAAGATGTTTCCTCCCTCCAGTCTATCACCCAAATAACTTTCCAAAACGTTGAAAAATGGTTTATGCAACACTGCCTCCTTAACGCCAAAAAAACTAAACTTCTTCTCTTTACTCCTACTAATAAATCTCCTATACCTTTCTTCACTATCTCCTCAAATAATGCTACAGCTATTAACCCTGATAAAACCACACGACTATTAGGTGTAACCATTGACAATCATCTTAACTTTGATGACCATATTAACACTACTATTAAAGCTGTTAATAAAAAAATTGGGACACTTTACAGAATTAAACCCTTCCTTACCCCAGCAGCCAGGAAAAACATTGCACAGACCCACCTGATTTCCACCCTTTTCTATGCCTCAGCTATATATACTTCCTTATCTAAAAATAACATTAGCAAACTCTCTACCTGTTATAATAGTATAGCCAGATTCATTACTGCTACTCCCCTCAGAACTCACCACTGTCACAACCTCAAACAACTAAACTGGCTAGAGCTTAACAACCACATACTCTACCAACAATTACTAGTCATTCACAAGACCCTTCACTTCCCAGACAATACTCCTAGCCTGGCTAGACTGATTTCTCCTTATAAAAATCTAGCCACACTTCGCTCTGCTAATAAACTCATACTATCCTCAACTAAATCTTACAATAAAGCTGGAGATGCATTAATTTCAAATTCCATAGGTAAACATTGGAATCAACTACCTCAACATATGACTAATCAAGACTCTACCGCACTCTTCAAAAAACATATCAAGGAACATCTTAAAACTCTATGGCTATGTCCTTGTACTAATCCCGACTGAAAGTATGTCTCCCCACATTAATTTTTGCTACCCTTCCCCCTCACTGAGCTCAAAACTTACACTTCTATGGTTGAGAGTTACTTCTTAAAAGCTAGCCTATTTTTCAAATTGTTGTACTTATCTTATATATTCTTAGATTTGACTTTGTAATCTCTCTTTTTAAACTTTTAAACTTTTATATTGTTTTATAATAACTTTTTGTGATATACCAGTGATATTTTTTCACATGTACTGGAGCTTTTCTCCCCGGGCCTCTACTGTAAACGGATATATATCCAGTTGGACTAGCCCGGTCAACAAATGTAAAATAAAATAAATAAATGATAAAAAGGTTGTTAAGGAGATTTATACTCTCAACAGTAAAATTCACAATAATAAGAGCAAAAAAGCATTCACTAATCTAACTAATGCAGAAAGTGTAATTCTTAATGATCTTATTACTGATCGTAGCAACAGAATCATGAAGCCAGACAAAGGCGGTGGCATTGTCATTTTTGACGCCACAACTTATAGTGCTATTATACATAACATACTTCATGCTTCTGGCAATTATGTTGTAGCTTCTATAAACGAAGTGGACATTGCCTACAGAAGAATTGATATGTACTTAGAAGAATACATGTTGGAGCATAGAATTTCTGAAGAGCACTTTGAATTTATGAAAGTTGAATTTCCCACCTTGGCCACTATAGTTGGCATCCCCAAAGTGCATAAGGATCACCTGAACACCCCCTTTCACCCTATTATCTCAGGCAGTAAAGCCAAGACATTTCCTATTGGAGTAGTTATAGATACTACTTTGAAATTTATTTATGACCAACTTAATCATTTGGTCAAAGACTCCTGGGAATTTTTGAGAAATTTTCCTGTTAACATAGACAATAGAAACTTGATTTTTAGTTCTATTGATGTTATGGATCTATTCAGTAGTATACCTATTGAGGAGGGCCTAGAGGCATTTACTAGAAGCCTGAGAAAACACATTAAGTTCGACTGGGACAAAATCTTAGTTTTAACTGAACTTATGAGTATTGTGTTAGAAAACAATTTCATATTCTATGAGGGCGAAATATTCAAACAAACCAGAGGCGTAGCCATGGGTGCGGCTTGCGCCCCCATCTTCGCCAATCTGGTTATGCTCGATTGGGAGGAAAATCTGGTGTTCAATAGTCAATTTTTCGATAATATAGCATACTATTCTTGTTACCTAGATGACATCTATATTGTATGGAAGGGTAACAGTCATTCTTTTGACTGCTTTATTAGGTATCTTAATACTAGCAGTAGTTTTTTGAAATTTACCTTCACCCACAGTACTATAGGGGTTCCTTATTTGGATACTCTTATTACGACTGACCCTGATGGCTTTAAATCTAAGGTATATAGGAAAGCTACTTTTACTAACTCGTACATAGATTACAACAGTTACCACCCAAATAATCTGAAAAGAAATATTTTCAAAGGGCAATGTATTAGGGCCATCAGGATGACCTCTAAATATTATGCTATGGTAGATGAGGGGAAGTTTATTATTGGTCTCTTCACTGAAAGAGGTTATGATGAAGCTATGTTAGAAGACATTGCCTCCTATGTGGTCAATCAATGGGGGTCCAAATATTCCCCTTTGCTGGGAACATTTTGGTTTCTAAGGGGAGACACAAGGATTTGCCTACAGATAGCACCAATTGTCTCCGTAGTGCTCTTATAGTTGAATATGGCCCTAATAGACAAGAGCTTAAAAATGTAGTGATTAAAAACTGGCATATTTTAACAGCAACGCAGGATATTATTGATATTGTTGGTCCTAAACCAAATTTTGTTTTTAAAATGGGCAGGAATATCAAATGCATGTTGGAAAATGTGAATCTATTTAATACTAATTTCAGGTCCAATACTTCTAAATGTGGTTCATGCCACCAATGTTCACATATTTACGATTTGAATTTTATATGCTTGAACAATATTAATCACACTAAAGTTTATTTATTTAAGGGCAATTGTAGATCAACTATGCTAGTTTATATTGCTGTCTGTTCCTTCTGTCAGTCTTATTACATAGGGAAAACTGAGAGGCAACTTAGGCAGAGAATATATTCCCATTTGTATTGTATCAGAAGGAAGGACACAAAGAATGCCCTTTATAGACACATCTTGGAATTTGGCACAGATCACACTTTTAAGTTTGGAATTTTGGAGCTGGCTAGGAATAACCCCAGGGGAGGAAATTACAAAAATTATTTGGCCTATAGAGAATTATGGGGGCAAGTTTACACCGATGCCACCACATTCCCAGGGATTAATGACTGCTTGTCAATCAAACCGCTCCTTCTTTTAGATTAAACAGTATCCACACATATTGTTTATGCACATGTATTTTATATTTGAACAGTTAAGTGTATATGTTATGATTTTTTAATATTGATACTTATGTAAATTTTATGCTATACAGTATGTTTTTAACTCTTAATTACTTAATTGGTGAATGAGATGGTTTTGGCACCATTTTTTAGTATTTTAACAGAGTTATTTCATCTATTCTTTGTTCTGAGGAAGCTCGCATTTTGCGAGTGAAAGCGCTCATCTTTTGTTCATTATTTTTGTTTTATTAAACTTTTGTTTGATTTTACGAAAGGACTCCGTTCTTTAAGCTGGATTTATCTGTGAGAGGTGGCAGCTAGCGTTTTGGTACAGCTGCCTACTGTTTTTTCGCTTTGTTTTCCCAATTCGCTATTTTCTGGAGTTCAGATGGTAGCACAGGAATATACCCCATATGAAATGGAAAGGACGTATGTAATAGTCATGCCTGTATGTACGACACTGATATGTTAATTGCAATAAGATACGTCGGCAAAGTCACACAGCAATAGGTATGTATCGTGGAAATACGTATGTGCTACCCCAGTACTGACCGTGGCCACGTGTCGGCTCGTAAACACCGCTGTGTGTTCTACAAGTGTCAAACAATCAATACCCATCTGCATATGTGGCAACCACTGGCAAACAGGCTATCCCAACAACAGGACCACAATGACTGCAAATATCTGGGACAGAATGACAAGGGATAGTTGTCACGTACACACAACCACTGATATACCTCAGATGTTACGGATGTATACATGCATCAAGCTCACCCACAGGCAATACCGACACCACATGACAACAGCCCAACCTACAATCCCATAACAAAAGACAAATCACTGTCAACTCTCCAAGGAGGGATGGAGCACACAGACAACTATACTGGTTATGTAGAGATGCAAGGCCCACAAACTATATCCGTGACGTACAACCACCGACATCCCCCACTGTACATAATAAAGGAATACAAACCATAACAGCAGCACAAACATACAGTCGGTCAATGACATCTGCATAACCACAACATCTCGCGTGGGAGGCACAATTAAAGGCGGCTGCATAATTGCATGCATTGTAGAAATGCAAACAATAGCCATGTTACAGTTTTGAATGCAATACTCCATTATTATACATCGGCAGGACAGGTACACCCACTTGTTGAAATAAATACTACACCTGTCACACACAATCCATAGGTGACATGAATGCAGAACATTCTTGTTCCCATGCATATCAGATGCAGTCACACATAACATAAGACAATACAGACCATCCCCACAAAGGTAGGGCAAATATCCAACGCCCAGGCGGAGAATCCAATTATACCCCAGTATCGATGCGTAATTACCGAATGGAGTAGATGCACAGGTGATATGCACATAATTACTCACGTACACATAGCCGCTGATATACCACAGAAGTTATGGGGGTATACATGCAGCAAGGCCACCTGCAGACGATATTGGAACCAATTAACAACAGCCCAAGCTACACTCCCATAACAAAAGACTATTAACTGTTAACTCTCCAGGTAGGGATGGAGCACACAGACAACTATACTATCTATGTAGAGATGCAAGGCCCTCAACCCGTATCCGTCACGTACAACCACCGAAATCCCCCACCGTAGATATTAAAGGAATACAAACCATAATAGCAGCACAAACATACAGTCAGTCAATGACATCTGCATAACCACAACATCTCGCGTGGGAGACACAATTAAAGGCGGATGCATACTTGCATGCGTTGTATAAAGGAATACAACAGCCATGTTACAGTTTTGACTGCAATACTCCATTATCATTCGTCATCAGGACAGGGACACCCACATGTCGAACCAAATACTACACCCTACACACACAATCCACGGGTAACATTACTTCGAAATATACCTGTCGCCACGCATAGCGGTTGCAGTTACACATAACATAACACAATACAGACCATCTCCACGAAGGTAGGGCAAATAGCCAATGCCCAGGTGAGAAATCCAATTATACCCCAGTATCGACGCATAATTTCCGAATGGAGTAGATGCACAGGTGATATGCACGTAATTACTCACTGAGGAACAGCAATTGGTGGGATGAATTCAAATGTTGCAGGTATCGACGTATATAAGGATGACTCTAAGGATATTCAAACCGTATGCTCATACCGAACCAGCAGTGTACAACTGAAAGCAAAAGAAAACGGAAAAACGATACACGGAACGAAACACGGAATGAAACACCAACAAGGTATGTAGAACACACAATATGTACGGTTGTGTAATGCATGATGTGTATGACTAAGCTGTACTGTATGTGAATGGTGGCTGTAATTAATTACACTTGTCCGTAATGCCGAAAGTGGGGAAAAGTAGTTATGTAGTGATATCCTGCTGAGCATACCAACGCTTGTGGACACCGTGTGTACAGCAGTGGGACATCATGTACACAGCGGAGATACCACAAGGGATGTCACAGGGGGGCATTAGAGAGAACAATGCCATACCACACGCCATTGCTGGCAGTGGATGTCCAACAAGGAAGTGCCATAGCAAGGGAAAGGACATGTATGTATACTGTCACAGCACACATGTGTATGGGCATATACCGTTGATGTCATACGTAAGGTGCGGCCGACGTGCAAGTATGCCCTGCATTAGGGGATACTATGTGAAATATGTGTAATGTAAAGCTGTCTAGGTAGATATGACAGATATCATACACAGTATCACAGGCATATCATGCATAACACAGGTATCGCCTATTGGTATGTACAATAACAGGATACATATGGCCTGTAGGTATGGGACAGAGTAGTAGCATGATAGCTAGCCGAAATGGAAGGGACACCAAGTAACCATGCCCAAAGGACCTGTAGCAGCTGCACAGGTGCACAGTGGGCAACAATGCAGTCTGGCAGGTCCATGTGTAAACACATGTGCAGTGTACACAGTAGTGTCACCTCCCCATGGTAGTGTCCTGTGAACAGCAGAGGCGGGTGTCAACTGCACGTCTACACAGTACCACTGCTGTGGTGGTACCAGGACTACGTGTCACTCAAACAGCAAGGGAGGTATCACATGAACAGTGCTACTGTGTGTCCCTGCGGGATGTGCACAGGACCTATGTTCCACAGCATGGTGTGTGTTGTGTTTGTGGAAGTAACACAGAAGCCCAGCCCATGCAGTGTGGCATGTGTGCACATATCCAGGAGCAGTCCTTTCACACTGCCCACCGCAGATGTCATGTATGAGGAGTATATGCATCAGTAATGTGGAGGACATGGGCCGTGTCAGAGCAGAAGACACCCCTGAGTATGTGGTATGCAGATGTGTACAGATGTGTTGTCCGTATGTCAGCCGCATATGTAAACTGTCTGAGCCCAGTAAACATCGTGGCATGACAATGTTGTGCCATGTAAAGCTGTAGCTGTTGTTGAAGGTACACCATAAATGTGGTATTGTACCCATGACTGTGTGTAGATGTGTGTATTTCACAGGTACAATGGCTACCTATGTACCAGCATCACACACAGTACAGATAGGTGTGGCCTTGCAGAAGGGTATCCATACCACAGTGGAATACGGTAACCACAGGACTGTGTGTGGCATATATGTGTACAGCAACCATGTACAATGTGATATGTATGTACGGGACCAGTATCCATGTGATAGTGGGTGAATGTTGTTATGCAAAGGTGATGTGCATGCACCATGTGTCATGCATCCTGATGCCATGATACTCATATGATGTATCCGCCACACTGACACCCGTATGGTTGGTATCGGTATGAGCTGGTGGAGCAATAATGGCGCTTGGTATGTAGGCGTGGGATATCTAGGCATGGACAGTACTCTGTCACAGCATGTTCTGTATGTAAGCATATATTGAACATGAGGGGCCCCATGACTGAGGACTGTGTAATGCAATATGTACCTGACATGTAGTAGGTACTATGGTATGCTCGCACCACTGTGTGTCCTGTCCATGAGCCACATGGCATAACATCCTGAGACACAGGGTATGATGTGCAGGTGGATGTGTACATTGCCAATACCAGAACGTGGAATGGTGCTGAAAGGCAATGTGAGGACTGTCTGATGTGTCGGCCTCCGTACCACCCCAACCACCAATGCAATGGTATGACAGGTGGCCAGCATGTGTATGTGCCATGCTGTGGCATACACAAGCCCAACACGGGTGCTAGGAAAGGCCTGGAGGCCATCAATGTGTGTGGGAATCACGTTCGTGAGGATGTGCCCCATTGCCATTCAGAATGGTCCAGTCATGGGTGTATGACTACAGTCCCACACGTGCAATGCAGTGCCACCCATGGGTAGTGCGAGAAATGCCACTGTGTGGCAGTCAGGGTACACAATGTCCGACAACAGGCTAGCAGTGAATATAGTGGCCTGGTGCGGAGACATATACCGAACAGGTTGGTGGGACATTACAGCCAGGGTCATCGGAAGGTGTCATCGGGCCAGCGTCCCAGGACATATCGTGTGCATGTCAGTACTGTGTATGTGTCCACAGGGACACTATGATGTCCATGTACGGATTGCAACCCTGTAGTGAGTGAGAGGGTTTATTGTCAGTAAGTACGCCATCGCCTGGCACATTGCCAACATTAGCTCGGTCTGCAATGCCTGGGTGACTATTGTATGTGACATCAGATGTGGATGTAGCCACACAATACTGACATACCACCACAATGCCTGAGGCCCCACACTGCAATGTGCAGCAGTCATGTTTAGGTAGCTAGCCTTGGAGTATGTGATGATGGACCTCGAGGACCCACCATGGCTGACAAGTGATGCACCCCACACATGTGAATGTACACCATTGTGCAACAGCCTGCACATGTGGTTGTACATCATATATGCATGGAACATGACCACCACAGTGGCGTCTGTGAACAGGTCAGTACTGCCATGTCTCTGTGTGGAATAGCATGGTTCCTGCAATTGTGTACATGCTACTGAAGTGCACTGTGGTATGTGTCAGCATATGTATGTGCAGTGTCCATCTGCTGGGGTGTCATGCCGTTAACAACTGCTGTCAGCAGATGTCTGTAGTACTGGTTGTAGTACACATGTTCCGTGTATGCTGCGATGGGTGAGTTTCCAGGGTGTGGCTAGCAGGGCCGTGTAGCATATGTGTTGAATCCACCAAAGAGGGGATAACCCCAGGTGCGTCACACCAGTCACATGGAGGTATTGTGCATGCTAAGGGTAGTGTAGGTATGGTATGTGTTGTGTAATGTGTCATCCAGCTGAGCGGAGTGCATGACTCAAGCATGTGTAGGTACATGGGTGTCTATGCCAGGGAAGTGTGGGTTGCTGTCAGCACATGGCAGTATTAGCTGTCTGAGGCCCAATGTACAGTATAACAACACAGACGGTATGTAACCTGTGGTGTACAATGTCAACTCTGTCACGTGTTACAATGTGTATAGCGGTCACAAACACGGGTATCTGCACATGGAGCGCCTATGATGCATTGTGTTAGGCAACTATCCAGGATATGTGCAAAACACTGTGTGATGTGTGAACCCCTCACCTGTGGGTGTTCCAGTCCAGGTATGTGCCTGGGAGGTACGGTCCTTGTACAATCCATACTCGCAGGTGTGCTGCGCAGAGCATGGAGGCAGGTCCCAGTCACCGCAGAGATATGTGAGTGGTGCAATAGTGTGTGTTTCTCACTTGTGTGCAGCAGACTGGAAGATGCAAGTATTGTCCCACATGACCCCATGCCATGCCTGCCTGTTACAGCCCTGCCGGAGACAGTTATGTGAAACTGCCACAGAGGCAGTATAGCATGTGAAGATGTACATGTGTGCTCTACACCCCAGGCCAATGGCTGCAGGTCATGAGTGCCACAGCATTGTGGTTGACCAGGACTGTCATAGCGGTCAGATACCACATGCCTGTACAATAACAGTAGGAGCATGGGCAACAGTTGCAGTGACACAGTAGGTCAATGTACAGTGTCCCTGTGTCCAGACCACTGTCTACTGTACACCATGGCTAGACACACACCCAGAGGGCTACAACACCGGTGAGCCATTGCATGTCCCAGTACACGTAGTCTGTGTATTGCCATCACAGGGCAGTCACAATGACATGTTGTATGAGAGATATATTGTACCAGGTGATGTGTCATGTGTGTGTATGTTGAGTTGCAGAGGTGTTCACCCATCCGCAACATCTCAGTGCATGATGCCTTGTGTAACATGATGTGTGGAACTGCAATGTGATCCACAACAGGGTCATCCGTGACTGGTGCGTTGTGAATGGTGTAACCCATGGGTCTGCGGGATATACACTGGTGCTGTCGGCTGCCATGCTGGGGGCCACCAGTGGTGCCTACAGTGGTCATACAGACATACTGCATACATTGTTCTGGCAGGAATGTCCATTGTTGTAGATGATGTGGTACTACGTGAAGGTAGGTGTGTGTTGTGAATGTTACCCATCCAGACGTGACCATCAGGTGCAGTCATGGTTGTCGACAGCATCACACCCATCCACAGCTGTCAGCACCCAGTCCCCAGAATGGGTAACAGTAGCCCTCGTACTGTGTGACTAATGTGCAGATGGCGGAACACCTACTACTGGCTGGCTAACAGTGTCATCTAGGAAGGCTATATGATGGCTGAAATATGCTGCTCTAATGTATAATTATGATATCCCAATGAATTACATTGATTCACATATAGTAAGCCATGGCTGGCATGTAAACCGTGTACAACAATGACTGTGTGACAGACCCTACCAATGTGGAGCCGTGTTGAACATGCACCCGTTAGAACACCAAATGAGGTACGTTGCACGTAATGATGTACAACTGACAGCTATGGGCACAGCATGGATGCAGAAGCACATCTCCCACAGGCAGTACTGCTCTACGTTGGCAGGGGGGCATTGCATGAGTACATGTGACAGTTGCTGTATTGCCACATGTACGACATATCTGTCATATAGGGGTAGCACCGGTAGTACGTGACTGTTGGACATGCCTGTACATACGACCATGTCCCACAGGATATGTGTTACGTGTGTACAACACCTGTCGTACCTTCATCAAGCTGTGAAGTGTATGACTGCCAGTGTACCTGTATGACATGTTGTGCAATGGGTGCAAAGGTACGCAGTAGCGCATTACATGCCCACATGTCCTGCACAGGTGCATAGCCTGAACATACAATACAAATAGGGTGTTGGATAATAGCAACCCACAAGAGGTGATGGGTACGGGTGGCAATGCACTATCACCTTTCCGGGTAAGGTGTGCATGTCCATGACACATTAGCACCTGAGATGTTAGCAGTACAGCTGTACAGGGCAGCATGCATATTTGATTACAAATACCCTTGCGTGTTCCACCACTGGCCTGTTGACAGACAGACACAAACACAATGTGCAGCATTGACATGTGCACAGCACATCACCGCTGGCTACAGTAGAACAGGGTTACTGTGTTGACATGTGCACAGAACATCAGCGCCAGCCACAGTCGAACACGGTATGTGTTGAACCCCACCGTCATTGTAGCCCATGCCACAGACAGACGTGTTATGCATCTGTGTATGTATGGCTGGGAATGGCCCTGGCCTAGCAGTATAGCTGTGTCAGTGTTGTGAACAACATACTGAATGGGCTGTGTGTGTGAGGTGTGCATCATACGTGTATGGTCTGATGGATGATACCAGCAGTGCCCCCGCTATGTGAACATCCCCGTCCCCATAAATGAATACCTAGGCTGTGCTCAACACCATGGTCACTGTGGGAGTGATGGTGCTGTGTGGTGCACCCGCCGACATGGTGGTGACAGCAGGCACTGGATGTAGACATATGTGGTACCCATGTCAGGCCAGGGTACCATCCATGTGCACGGGATATCACCATGCGGGCACATACAGCACTGTGTTGAACAATATCACAGCACATAGCACCTGTCAGGGGTAATGTGTATGCATGGATGTGCGATGCCAGCATGCACCATACACACCCCCACCATGCAGCATGCTGCCTACCTTGCAGAAGGACATTGTCCACACCATGATGATGGACATGCGACATGTCCATATACCCATAGAAATGACATATGGAATGGACAGCCACCCTCCCAAAACTGGTATCCCGCAGGCGGGACACATCCCTATGCCATGTATGTGATATACCCTGCCATACCATGCAGCCCTGTCCAGCAAGGCTGCACATGCCATCACAGTCATACATGGTGTGATGGCCACATGGCACTTGCACTATCAACTGACCAGATCAGTAATGTGGCACTGATGCACCTTGTGGTGTCACAAGTGCTGTGTGTCAGTGTGTACAACGTGCGCACGCACATGCTATGTATGACCAGCCCTGCTAATGTCATATGATTAGACATTGTCCCATGTGTATCACATGTGCAATACAGGCGAGCCGTGGCAGGATGTCCAACACCCGTACAGTGCTGAGTAGATGTATATGGCAAAACACATGCATGTACAGGTGTCCATGTGTATGTATGCAGTGCCACCGCTGACGTCCATAACGGCTGCGTCTGTGATGCTATGTAACATATACACAGCATCAAGGTGAACAGTAGAACTGTGCACACATCGGGACACGTGCTGATTGGTATGAACACAGGTAAAGGCAGGTACACATGTCCACAGCAGGTTACCATCTACATGGGGTATGTACAGTGTGATGAGTTGACACAGAGATATGATATGATACCCACTGCATAACGGTGTGTAAGGTGTGACAGCAACATGTCAGCCGTGTCAGTGTCATGATGCGTCTCAGAGATTACTGTGCAGATGTCGTACATGTCATAGCAATGTATGTTCAGTGGTATGCCAGTACATCATTGTGAATGTGACCTGTCACCATCATTATGTCTTACAGATAATGCCTCGTTCACGACTGCCAGCCTTCAGCCATCAGGAGGATGAAGTAATCATACCATTGCTCCATGACAACTATGACTTGCTATTCAGCCATGTTCCACAGCAAGCGCAGCAGCGGGATGACCTGTGGCAGGATATGTGCAGGAGGGTGAATGACGTGGGTGGCAACAACCACACCTACCAGCAGGTACGCCGACACTGCATGGACCTCATATGGCACGTGAAACAGCATGCCGCCGCAATCACCAGAGAACAAGGTGGAACAGGTGGTGGGCCACCAACCCAGCCCCCACTCACACACACGGAGGAGCTCCTGGCCAGTCTGGGGACACCCAGGGAACAGCATGCAGAAACACTAGCCGCCATCGTGAAGGTGGGTGTCTCCCAACCAATGAGTCTGGAGCTGCCTGGTAAGTCAGTCTTGTATATGAGTATGATATCCACTGTAGTTGTAGGTGTCACTGTACATCATGTAAAGTAACAACACATGCCAGGTATATGGGCACACAAGCCGCATACTACAGTATGCTACATTGTGTATGCAGACGTGTGCATACCATATGCTATCACACAGGTACATGATGTGACATGCACAGTGCGAACTGTGGCTGTCATACAGTCATGGATAATGTTTATACTGTTGTGTCGCCCCTATACAGGTACCTCTGGCGTGTCGCACAGACATGGGTCCGTCGCAGGTGAGACTGTTGTTAGTAACAGGCATGTTACAGTGTAGAGCTATTCGCCATGTGGCCAGGTATAACATGCACACCTGGGTTTTGTTCCAGTCACGGTATACAGGTTGCACCACCAGACACACACATGCCACCCGTGTGCAGTAGATACAACCGTTATTATACACCGGCATGAAACCACAGTACCTGTCAGTGTGATATGTGCGGTCAGCTATGCATACAACGGTGGAGGTGTTCTACAATGGATGCATATGTAGTATGCATTGGAACACCATTTGTGGTACGCACACAGTACCACACAGTGAGCAGTGATCTGAGCAGCACACAGGTGTCACCAATGTGACATATGCCCCTGCATTGTGTGCACACATTGACACGCCACCCGACATGTCCCACGCCCGTGGTGTTCTGTCTGCAATATTGTCACACCATCACATGACCTACACCCGACATAACAAACATCCACACTGTTGTCTGCATAGCCCTCTGGATTGTGACACCTCCGACATGTATGGGTGTATGTCACATGGGACACCACAGGAATGGGTACACGATGCCCATCACACACAGTTGTCCAGGACACAGTCACACATGGCCATGGGTGATAGCCACAGGCATGTTGCCACACAGTACGTCTGATGTGGATAGACACCGTTGCACATTGTCCACACATAGTGCGATCATAGCCATAGTGGACCACCTGTACATTTGATGTGGTACACCAGACAACCGGAATGCTTGTCTGCAGCCACCGGAGGTGCCATCGATGTCTACCATGTACGTGCTGCGGAACAGCATGACTGTGTTGCAGTCATGGAAATGCAATGCATCCATGTTATGCATCGCACAGCAACATACATGCGTCCTGTTGCCATGCAGTGGCACAGTGCCTGTACTCCCCACTGTATAGCTATGTACACGGCTCACACTAACCACACCTGCACATACACATTTGCTAAACATGCATTCTATCTGTAGGCTGTACACACAACACTGCACTGTGAAGCCCATTATGATGAGGTGCATGTGGTGGGACACCATTGTGTCACACATGTCCACATGTTACCGCACATGTCGGCGGATTACATGTCAAGGTAATGTCAGCCATGTGTACTGTTAACCTGTCTGTGGCCACATGGTGTATCACGGTGATGCATGCAAACTTCCATGATTGTGGGTACTGCATGCCTACTGATATGACACCTGCTTGATGTCGTGTGCACCCCAGGGCGGTATGCATACTAACACTATTAATGTCTGGGCTGCATTCCCTGTGCTGTAGTGTGGGGATGCTGCATGCCATCTGCAATATCACATGCATGGTGTGTCTGCGTGTGTGTGTCTGCATGTGTGTGTGTGTGTCTGCGTGTGTGTGTGTGTCTGCGTGTGTGTGCATGTCTGCCTGCGTGTCTGCCTGCGTGTCTGTCTGCATGTGTGTCTGCGTGTGTGTCTGTGTGTGTGTGTGTGTGTGTGTGCACATCTGTGTGTGTGTGTGTTTGCGTCTGTGTGTGTGTGTGTGTATGTGTGTGTGTCTGTGTGTAATGTACCTTACAGTATGTCTTTGTATTCACAGGTGGTATAGGTGCGTTCCCCTCCTGTGGTCCATCTGATGTTAGTGTCCCCACAGATACTAGCGGTTATGACTATATGCATGAGGTACAGGCAGGGTTGTTAGGGGCAGAAGCTGTGCCATTGGTTACCATCCCACCTATGTCCCCCTCATCCCTGCACACGGTTCTGATGCCGACACATACCACATCACCGTTGCCCATAGAGGAAGGACAGTCAGCGTCTATTGGCATTGAGCAGGAATGTGTGGTGGCTACAGAAGGTGCACCTACACACCATGTTGCCAGTGTAATGACTGGTGATGTGCCACACAGGCATGTGGCTGGTGCTGATCGTAGGAGGACCTCTGGCAGACATGCACCTGCTGTACAGGGCGCAGCAGCTGGTATCACCAGACGCATGTTCCAGACTGTAATGGTGGCACAGGCACATGCAGAACGGCAGAACCAAGAAGGGCAGAGGCTGCAGAGGGCTGCAATCTGTTCCCTAAATGACAACATCCAGTCATTGGCGAATGCTCAACAGCAGATTGCTAATGTACTGGATAGGCGATTAGGTGAAATGGTTGGTATCCTCGACCGAGGCATGGCAATCCGCGAGCGTAAGCTGTCTGTGCTGGAACACCTGGTAGGGGTGAGGCATAGGACACATGGGCGTAGGCCAGCAACACCACCTAGTGTAGGTCGACGTGTGCGTGCCACCTCTCATGCCAACTCACACAGTGCCGGTAGCAGCAGCAGTGCAGCTGGTGCTACACCGTCCACACCAGGACACAGCAGGCCACGTGGACATGGCCCTGGCCAGTCCCAGCATGGACACGGTACCAGCGGAAATGTGTCATTGGACAGTAGCCACTCTATACCTCCACCCGGTAGTGCCCGTGCGACCCCAGGCAGGCACGGGTCACGTGGCCGTGGACGGACACAGTGAGCCGTACAACCTGCACTGTACAGTCTGGGGCTGCCAATTATACCCCGTGTAGGCATCACATATGGCTGAACTGTGTACACACATACCCACACACAGCAGACACAACTGTAGGGCTCCACCACATCCACATGCATTCTGCACAGTCATGCCCAGTAAACTCACCGGCCCTTACACACACACATGATGTTATCCATTGGTGCAGCCTATGCCCCTGGCAGACATATCACCCTGTGCATATGATGAAGCCTCTGCCACATCCCTGTCATCCACACCATCGGTGCAGGGTTATGCAAATATATTCTGATGCACAGGGTGGACAAGATAGTGAGAGGTGTATGTGATACCTGTGTATGCATAGCGTGTGATGTGTATGTTGCAGTGGTTGTGTATGAAAACTGACTGGTGCGTATGTGATGTGGGTTGTGTACTGTCAACATGCAGCAGACATACCATGTAGTGCAGGTGCAGCATGCATTGAGCTGTGTTCACGGTATGTGTGATGGTTACATGTGTAGCACCATGCTGGTTCTGATAACCTGTATCCCTCCTATGGTGTACCCGCATGTGCCTACAGGGAGCACTGTTATCGGTCCCCCATGTGTAGCTGTGGATTACCCACAGGCACATCTGGCAATATCAGCATACCACATGTACCCGCAACCTGCCTGGACACCTACATAGGTTCATAGGTGCATAGGTACATACTAGGCTATCTGCCCTAGGGCATTTATAAGCCTAGCCAGAGTGTGTGTGGCTTTCACCACCCCTTAGGATGAGGACACTATACCCATTAGTTTGCTGTGCCTCTGTCCAGCAGTGACACAGAGATGATTTCTGGGGTATACCTACGATCTCCCATCCACTCGTCAAGCTTTCTCTTGAACAGAGTCAGTGAGGGGCTCTGCCTCACAAGGACTGGGATTCTGTTCCATAGTGTAGGGAGTCTCTGGGTGATGAACCTGTCCCTCCAGCACATCCTATTTATATCCGTGTTGAGGTTTAAGTCTCTTGCTCTCGTGGCTCTGGTTGATTTGGATCTTTTTAGGTGGAGCATGTCCATTAATTCCGGGTTGCACATGGCCTTGTATGTCAGGCACAGATCACCTCGGAGCAGACGATATGCGACTGTATAGAGCTGGGGTTTCTTCAGTCGGGCAGCGTGTGACATATGTTTGAGCCCCTTTATCCTTTTGGTGAGGAATGTTTGGGGTCCTTCCAACTGCTGCAGGTGTCGGGTTAGGTACATTCCGAATGGGGCATTGTACTCAATCATTGGTCTGATAAGCGAAGAGTACAGGGGTACAATGACCTCCCCTGATCTGGATGTGAATCCCTTCATGATCAGGTGGGCAATGTAGAAGGTCTTCCTAACCACATTAGCAATGTGAGTGTCAAAAGAGAGGTTACTGACACGTTGGGTCCCCAGGTCCCTGATAACTTCTTCCATGTTTAATGGATTACCACCTATGTGGTAATTAGGGGTTACCTTGTTTTTCCCAAAGGGTATGACTATACCTTTCTTGGCATGTAGCTTAAGGCCATGGCTCTGGCACCAGTTATCCATTTCTATGAGACCTCTGGTGGATGTCTGTGTCTGATGGGGTGTCGATTATGGTGCCCAGTTTGCAGTCATCTGCATATTTTGTCAGCCACAATCCCCCTATGTTTGCCTGCACTTCAGAAAAATAAATGCCGAACAAGAGGGGCCCCAGGACTGAGCCCTGTGGGACACTGCTCGTGACCAGCTTAGAGTCTGACATGGCACCAGGAACTCTAACCTTGTGGGTTCTGTCCTTGAGCCAGTTTGCAACCCATCTTGTGACATATGGGTCTACATCTAAGCTGGTGAGCTTTTCTATGATGCCCGAGTGGGGTATTGTGTCGAACACTTTTGCTAGGTCAAGGTAGGCTGTGTGAACTGCCTTACCCTCATCAATGGCCTTAGTGACTCTTCCGAAAAAGTCAACCAGGTTCAAGAGGCAGGATCTGCCCTTGACAAAGCCAACTTGGGTATGATCCAGTGTATGTACGTCCCCAATGTCTTCATTTATGAGCTCCATTATGATCCCCTCCATAGCTTTGCAGACAAGGCTCATCAAGCTTATAGGGCGGTAATGTCCAGGGTCCGTAGAAGCACCGCCTTTGTGGAGTGGGACCACAGTTGCCGTACGCCATTCTTTGGGTACGTATCCTGTAGTAAGGCTAAGATTAAACAGCAGCCTTATGTGCGGGTTTAGGTCCTCATTGAGGTAGTGTAGCACACAGCCGGGGACACTGTCCAGTCCCATTGATGCTGTATTTTCCACTTTAGAGAGAGCAGCTCTCACCTGGGCATCTGAGATGTTTGGGAGGCTAGACTCTGGTGGGATAGATATTTCTCCTCTTGGGGGGGAGGGAGGGGAGAAATTTGCACTGAACCTGTCTGCCAGTATGTTGGCAATGTCTGTGGGTTCAGTGATCATTGTATCATTTTGGACTACTTCTGAGCATAACTGTGAGCTTCCACCCATGTTTCTACCATAGCTAAAGAAGGCCTTATGGTTGTCTTTTGTGTCTTTCGCGAGTCCTCTCTCAGGTGGCCTTGGATGATTTTATGAGTGATCGTATTTTACTGCTAGTATTGCTCAGAGATGCCTTCCCTTTTAGGGATTTTGCTCTGTTATGTAGTACCTTTCTCCTCTTGTTGTAGAGTTTGTTTATGGCTGGGGTCCACCAGATCGTGCGCCTGCCTTTGGTGGAAAGGGTCCTGATGTTATTAGGGATTGCTTGATCCATACATTCCTGGAGGTGCTCGTAGAAGGCATTTGTAAGGGATTCAGCAGTGTGGGTTGCGTTTTCCACTGGCTCGGGGGCCTTGAAGGATACCACTCTAGTCTTAAGAAGTGTGAAGTTTGCTTTTGAGAAGTTCTTCACTGTGGTCTCCTTTGCTGGGGTTGGGGGTGGGATGTGGATCTCCAGTGAGATTAATTTATGGTCTGATCTCACCGATGAGGGATATACATCCGGTGTGGAGCATTTTGTCCCCATGTGTGATGATCAGGTCTAGTATAGTTCCTCCTCTTGTGGGTATGGTGACTAGTTGTTCCATAGCATTTGAGTGTATGAACTCCAGGAACCTTTGGGCTAGGGTGTTGGGGCTTGGGTAATGTTCCCAGTCTATGTTTGGGTAGTTGATGTCACCCAATATGATGGTGTTTGGAGAGACATTCATACTCCCCAGTGTCTTCAGGAAGGCTGTGTGAGTATCCTGAGTTTGAGAGGGTGGTCTGTAGCATGCTACAAACTGTAGGGCAGTTTAATTGCACCTGGATGGTCTCCGATGCTTCGTGCGTTGCCACTAACCTGGAGGTGTGGGTACCCTTTATGCATGTGGAGACTCCCCCTCCTTTTGTGGTTCAGTCCGGATTTGGGGCCAGAACGCATGATATGACGTATAACCTGATAGTGCTGGGGTGCTCTCAGGAGCCTTGAACCAGGTTTCAGTCACAGCACAGACATCGATGTTCTCCATACTGAGGAGGGCTTTGAGGGCGTGCAACTTGAGGTTTAGACTTCTGGCATTGAGCAGTATTACCCTTAGTTTTTTCCAGTTTTGTTTTCTAGGGTGGTAGGTTTATCATTTGAGCCTTGCCTAAAAAAGGCACTATGGGGGTGGCAGGAGCCTTTGCCAATATCCGGAAGCCCAGGGGTGACAGGTGCAAGCCGTCCCTTGCGAAGCAGCATGGCTTGTCAAGCATGTCATCCCAGGCAAACAGACATTGGACCCCCTTAGACTAACACCGGTAATTAAGCCAATTATTAAAGCTGATCATTTTGTCTCTGTATTGTGGCATCATTCTTGATGAGGGTAGGATACTGGTCAGGGTCATACCGGCCTGGGCTACATAATCTGAGAGCCCCTCTATGTCTCTTTTCATGTAGTCCAGGGAGGTATGTCTCAGGTCGTTCACACCGGCATGGACAATGACTGCGTCATACTTGTACATGCTGCGGAGTGACCTGAGTGCTTGTGTTATGTGGCGGATTCTAGTGCCCGACAGGCAGCCTACTGTGATCATTTCCTTGTTCAGTCTGGTGGGTGGGACGTCAGTGTGTCTGACTATGGTGTCACCTATAACAACTGTGTCTGGCATTGTGTTTGGCCTTGAGGGCTGTGACTGTTTAGCACACTGACTTTGAGAACTATGTGTTGCATGTCTTATGTCTTGAGGTGGCAGTTGCTTGGGTGTCTGCTTTGGAGGCCTCTGTAGTTTTGGTATATGTTTGATCAGTGCCTCCGAGTATGTCTTTGTGTGTTTATGTGTTTGTTTTGCAGTTGTGATAGTTCTATGTGAAACTGGGTTTGTGGTGTGCGTGGTGTCCTTCTCCTCCTGTCTGGTCTTGACGGTCCTGAGTTGAGAGAGCTCAGCCTCCAGTTTGGCTATATAGTTGCATCTCTCACATGTATTTGTGTTTTGTGGGGGAAGGAGTGGGTTGTCTGTGTACATGAGGCAATTGTAACATTGCCTCAGGATGCCCAGATTCACCAGCTGAACAGGAGAGGACGCTAGCAAATGACCCTTCGACATGCTAGAAAAAGTGACAGCGTTTGCTGTGTAACTGAGTCAGAAGGGACCTATAGGGAAATGGGTACTCAAGGGGATTCTAGGCTAATGTAGTACTTTGTTTAGTATATAAGTACTTTACCTATATAAGAATGCTTTAGGAGCAAGTGCTGAGCTTTGGTGATAGAGAATAGACTGTTTAGATTGCAAGTAGAGAAGTTCTAAGGGAACACTTGCAGAGCAGAATGTACGGAGCCAGAAATAGTTTAACGTTGTTTACACAGTACATGACACACATGTCCGCACATATACTGCACCTGACGCCTGTGGTCGGCGCCACAGGCTACAGTGGACAGAGACGTCGCATACATGGCAGGACACAGTACAGGTATGGTGACATTGTGCAGGTATCGTACACAGCGTGCTGGCCACTGACCTCAGGTGTCACCTGTCAGCTGTGGTGCACGCTGTGCAGCAGTAGGACGCTGTACCAGTACAGGAATACGGCCGCAATCGCGGGGTGTACACCACTGTGGCGCACACCCCATAGTGTGCAGATGGGGACACCTACCTGTGTGGTCAGCACCCTCACAATACAATGCACTCACACGCCATGTCACAGGGGGCGGACTTGCACAGGTGGCCAGTATGGCTCACACCTATGGCATTGACAGGGTTGTGCAATGCAGCACCAGTACGGGATGGTCACCCTGTGTGGTTAGTGTCCATTCACAACAGTATATCTGCATACACCCTCACACCAGGCAGCAGACATACAAACATGTTGACACACACACATGGTGGTGACCACACATGTATACACGGAGAGACGACTTGTTGCATGTACTGCACCATCCACATCCATGCACCCCACACTGAGGTATGTACAGATCTCTACTATGGTATACAGGGATGTGTGGCATGTGAGACATAGTCCCCCCAATATGTGGCATACATGGGCCCACATTCATGCACACATGTCGGTTCTGGGAATGCCACACCCGCCATATGAGACATGTGCAGGCGTGCAGCGGTATGTAGTGCATTATGCGTACCAACACTGTATCTGGCAGATGTGCCGATATATGCACTTGGGAGGTGGTAGGTGGTTACAGTAGCCATGTGACATACAGCCGATGACACCTGACCGCTGGGTATGCATTATGGCAGCACTGTCATATAACAGCAACATAGCATACTGTATGCACATGGCAATGTAGGATGGTGTGTGACACACCTGTGAGCCACCACCTGCACACATGCATGTGGACAGGTGTTTAAACACATGATGTACACACATACCTCCATACGTGCTGTCACTATATGTTATGGACATTGGCCACTGCTCATGTATGGCTGCGCCATGCACATTACACGTGTCACATGTGTCCCCTGTTGCCATGTGTGTATGCATTGCTATGTTTTGACATGTGTGTTGACATACATAGAACATGGACTGTGGTATGGTATCACAGCTGTCACAGGCAAACAATACAAGGGTATGTGTCCCAGTCAACACCGCTACACCCTGTAGTGGGAGCATAACACAGACATGTGTCCACCTTCCATTCGTGTGTGTAGCACCGCGTACACCAGTGTTATGCATGTGGTACATCACAGGCTTCGTATGTGTCGTGTGTGCAGTCCATGCACACAGCCAGACAATCACATGTATGACATATCCAGATGTTGGTTCACTCTGGTACAGCAGCAGTCATGTGTCATAGCTGTGTCAGGGCCGTGGTATGTGTGGAGCCGACCTGTCCATGTATACTGATATGGGCGGACTACATCACACATGTGGGATCATTGTTAGTACATGTGTACTCTGCACGACTGGTGTACACCGCTATACAGACCTGTGGACATATGTCACATGCTGTTGTTGGACTGTGAGGCATACTGCTGCACCGATGACATGGTGCTGGCATGGCAGCTACAGTGCTCACTGCAGTGTGTACATGTTCGGCCTGCACCCGTGACGCCTGTGATGTCATCTGTGTGTGTACGAGTAACTGCATGTGTGACCACCCTGTGCATGTGGACGGGTTTACCTGACTGTGACCTGCGGTGTGTACACTCCATCTGCATGCCGGACGGCGCGTAGCAAATGCTAAGTGTGTGAGCATGCCCGGTTTGCTGTTGTGTAGGTGGACACACACGACGTTCCACACTCTGCCCTTTCATGACCACACTCCATGTGTATGCATGTCTGCACTTTGCAGATGCTAAGTGTGTGAGCATGCCCAGTAAGCAGTTGTGTAGATGGACACACAGTACAGTGCACACTGCGCCCATCTGTGATCATACCCCGTGTTCATGTATGTTCCCCCTTTGCAACCGCTAGGTGTGTGAGCATGCCTGGTTTGCTGTTGTGTAGGTGGACACACACGACGTTCCACACTCTGCCCTTGCATGATTCAACCCCATGTGTATGCATGTCTGCACTCTGCAAATGCTAAGTGTGTGAGCATGCCCAGTAAGCAGTTGTGTAGATGGACACACAGTACAGTGCACACCGCGCCCGTCTGTGATTATACCCCGTGTGCATGTATGTTCCCCCTTTGCAACCGCTAGGTGTGTGAGCATGCCCGGTTTGCTGTTGTGTAGGTGGACACACACGACGTTCCACACTCTGCCCTTGCATGATTCAACCCCATGTGTCTGCATGTCTGCACTCTGCAAATGCTAAGTGTGTGAGCATGCCCAGTAAGCAGTTGTGTAGATGGACACACAGTACAGTGCACACTGCGCCCTTCTGTGAGTATACCCCGTGTGCATGTATGTTTCCCCTTTGCGACCGCTAAGTGTGTGAGCATGCCCAGTACGCCATGCATGGAGACACAGTACAGTCGGCACCGACGTCTGATACTAGGTGGGTAGCCATGGCCAATGACATCCTGCATAGCCATGGTGGCCGTCCATGCGAGTTATTTGTAGGTGCTATGCCACAATGGATGCCTACATCATGCACACCGGTTGCTCTCTCAAAGGGTGTACTGTCTGTGGTGCATCCCATATCCATGTCATGATGTTGTGCTCCGTAGTTAGTTAGTATTCCCGAGTGCAGCACTGCCGTGTTACTGTACGCCCACCCACCTAGAAGTATGCCTCTGACAGTGCTGTGTTCAGTAATCTCTGTAGCACGTTCTGTAAATGCATCATGCTGTAGTATGTTCATGTAGGTAGGCGTAGGTTCAACTCCCGGCCGTTCCCCATGGTGTGTGTGTGTGTGTGTGTTTCTAGCTGCCTCTGGAGATAGTAATGCTTTTAGATGCTTCACAACACATACCTTGGCTATCAGCATCTATTCCTTTGCGGATGATGTCAACCGCCTAGAAGTATGCCTCTGACAGTGCTGTGCTCAGTAATCTCGGTAGCGCGTTCTGTAAATGTATCATGCTGTAGTGTGTTCATGTAGGTTCAACTCCCGGCCCTGCCGTTTGTGTGTGTGTGTGTGTTTCCAGCTGCCTCTGGAGATAGTAATGCTTTTAGACGCTTCACAACACATACCTTGGCTATCAGCGTCTATTCCTTTGCGGATGATGTCACCCACCTAGAAGTATGCCTCTGACAGTGCTGTGCTCAGTATTCTCGGTAGCGCGTTCTGTAAATGCATCATGCTGTAGTGTGTTCATGTAGGTAGGTGTAGGTTCAACTCCCGGCCCTTCCCCGTGTGCGTTTCCAGCTGCCTCTGGAGATAATAATGCTTTTAGACACTTCACAACACATACCTTGGCTATCAGCGTCTATTCCTTTGCGGATGATGTCACCCACCTAGAAGTATGCCTCTGACAATGCTGTGCTCAGTAATCTCGGTAGCGCATTCTGTAAATGCATCATGCTGTAGTGTATTCATGTAGGTAGGTGTAGGTTCAACTCCCAGCCCTTCCCCGTGTGTGGTGTGTGTGTGTGTTTCCAGCTGCCTCTGGAGATAGTAATGCTTTTAGACGCTTCACAACACATACCTTGGCTATCAGCGTCTATTCCTTTGTGGATGATGTCACCCGCCTAGAATTATGCCTCTGACAGTGCTGTGCTCAGTAATCTTGGTAGCGCGTTCTGTAAATGTACATGCTGTAGTGTGTTCATGTAGGTAGGCATAGGTTCGACTCCCAGCCCTTCCCCATGTGTGTGTGTGGTGTGTGTGTGTGTGTGTTTCCAGCTACCTCTGGAGATAGTAATGCTTTTAGATGCTTCACAACACATACCTTGGCTATCAGCGTCTATTCCTTTGTGGATGATGTCACCTGCCTAGAAGTATGCCTCTCTCAGTGTTGTGTTCAGTGCTCCGAGTAGCGCGTTCCGTACCTGTGTCATACTGTTGTGCGGTTGGGTAGGTAGGAGTAAGGTCAATTCCCATGCCTGCCAGCTGTGTGTGTGTGTGTGTGTGTGTGTCTTTGTGTGTGTGTCTATGCCCCCAGCCGCATGGGTTCGTAGGTTATGGTTTTGGACGCTCAGCAGCACACATATATCCTGCTGACATCTCTGTGTTTGCGGATGTTGAGACGCAGCTAGTGGACTGCCTGTGTGCCTGCTGTGGTTAGCGACCTCCGTAGCGTGTTCTCCACGTGCATCCTGCTGTGGTGTGATAGGGTAGTGATGTGTAGGTACCACTACCGGCCTTGCCACATGTGTCTGTCTGTATCTCTCTCGATGTATATATACATACATATGTTATGCCCATAGCGCTGCTCTTGCATGGACAGCTGTCTGTCCCATATATCGCATATTTGCACGGCTGACACATAGAAATGTGGTACGATGCATATCCAAACATTGTCCATGCAACGTCCGTGTTCCTGGAGGTGTTGCATGCCCTAGAGACATCTGCTGTATATCTTCGCAGACAGCTATCCTTGCTGTACTGTCACTGTACTCGTACATGCCATAGATCTTGTGTATCATTGCCTGTTTATGGTGTGTGTATGTCTATCTGAGCTGTGTGCATGGTCGTGTGTATGTCCCACTATAATCGTCTGTGCAGGTGTCGCCACTATGGGTAATCCATGTAGACAGCTGTTTCATGTGCATTTCAGCACATACCTGCAGACAGTACTGCCCCTCCTACAGCAGCACATTCCATCATCTTGCAGTGGATACTAGTGTTTCCACACACATGTATCTGTGTCTGTTCATAACACTCCACCTCAGGGAGCGTATATCTGGACACGGCCTTATGTGATAGTGGGACGCTCGGGGCCAGTCATGTCATGTTGCTCTTAGAAACATTGATAGTAGGCACAGTGATATGTTATGCATGCGTATGGCATTTCTGTCTGATTTGGTGTCTTCCTCGCATGTTTGTCGTTGTTTCCTGTCATCAGTTATCATGAGGGCGCCGGACTGTTACTGTTACGTGGAACACAGCGAACATATGAGGCAGACTTCTACACAGTCTGCGTACATCTGTGCAGTTGCAGGGTATGTGTCTAATACAACATACCTACTGTCTGACTACAATACACACACAGTGTATGGCGGCATGACAGACCACATGACATTACTTTGTATTTGCACGACACACCCACGCAGACAGTTGTATTCCTCACACAGGTCTACATCTGTTATCCACACTAATTGTTCTTTCCTGTACCATATGTGTGCGTCGTATTTGCGCTTTCCATCAGTGGCGGGGCTCACGTACGACTATGGGGGCCTGGTAATTGTTATGTTGACACTTCATGGTGCCCTGGGGGACACTTCACCTTTGTGTCTGATTACCTTCCACATTGACCTTCGCGGGCCATACGTTGTCATTCACAATTACCGGGGTAGGACATATACATGTTTGCACATTTGTCCTGCTGTCTGTCTTCCCACCTGTCCGCCTAGTATCACCGGTTCAGTACATGTATTCTGGACAGGTAGCTCCTTCATACCCTTGACCTGTTGTCATTATGTGTACACGCCCTGCCATTCGGCCATTGCCCTTGTTACATTTCGCATAGTGCTGTGCCTTCCTAGTTGATTGCTGCCTAGGCATTCCGGACTGTGCGGTGGGTGATAGGGAGCGCTATTTCCATTGCATGATTAGTGACACTCATAACATCCATATTCATGGCTACACCACTATTCGCACAACGGTCTGACTTTGTATGGGGTATTTCTAATGTAGTCCCTATCTGTATTTCCTGTGCTATGCCTTACTGCAGCTGTGTTATTCTGACAGATTTCCAGTTATGGGTGCCATCTTGGTCGTACGCATGTCCATCCATGGGAATCGCCTACAGGACTCTGATATAGGGCTATACATATTTCACACCTGCTTTCCGCATTATCCGGTGGATGCTTTGCACCATTAGTGGGGATTAAGGCATGTGCTATACCCACATCCCTCCCACGGGGTGGGCCTACCGATTCTCTGCCAAACAACACCTAGGTCCATTTCTGCATACCCAGGTTCCCATGCCTGCAACCCTCGACGGTACACATTACACATGGTTAATGTGTGCGGTACTGGGATGTGGACGCACTTCTATGGACTCGCCACTCTGGGGATATCTGTTCATATGTCCTGCATTTCATGGACACATGTGTCATCAACCTTAAACCCACTTTTAGTGCATGTATAGCTGTTCCGTAGTTGCGGCTGTCACTTCCTTTGCGTCAATCACAGCAGGTGTTGCGAATGGAGCAATTTTTGGAGTCCTACAATGGACACCAGTGTGCATGTGTAAAGTGTAGAACTTGCTGTACTGTCGCCTTCTGGCCAGTGGTTTTGACTGCTGCTGTATACGTATATATAGTATATATACAGTATATATGCTGATTACCTGTGTACATACATCTATAACCATACCATACCTTTCCACTGTACAGGTTCTGGCAGAGTGTATGGATGGTTGGCCCTTAATCTTAGGTGTGTGTTACATTGACCTGTGTCTATCTAGCAATTTGCTGGCATTTCATGTGAGACTTACTTGATTCTATAGAGACTTGATTCTATAATTATGACGTGATTCCACTGACTATGTATTTTTCTTTGTCTTCTGGAATCTTTATGTAACCAGTCCTTTTTGGACACTTTCTATTGTTGTCCATTTTTGTTTACATATATGACTACTTTGGTATGTTGTGCTATTATTGTGTGTGGAGCATTTCTCCCCGGGCCTCTACTGACACTGGACATATATCCAGCTAGCCTAGCCCGGTCAACAAATGTACACCAACATAAAACTTAGATAAACTTATGGTGGCACCTTCTGACAAGTAGGTCGGGTTACAGATGCATACCCTTCGTCAATCCCTGCTACTAACACACCCGTTATTCTATCCACATTCTATGTTTGTCTTATCACATATCATGTGTTTCTCACTATTTGTACCAGTACTTTGCATGGCATTGTCCGGTTCCATACTTTCAGAGGCTGACAGTTTTGAGATATGTATAACTAACGTGGGGGACACAGCATTAAGTTACCCTGCAGTGAGGGGATCACACACGCACAGGCGCACTTGGATTTCCTCATTGTGGGTTACGCGCAGGTGCACATGCATATCCGTATTCTGGGTTACATATGTTTACTGAGTCTGTGTGCTTACGTGGCCTGTATTAGTTGTGACTGTTCCAGTAACATATCTCTGATCCGGTTAACGGACGTGTGCGGAACACACTTTCACCTTTACACATGTAACTGTCTTTGTGGCACAGATGCATTACTTACACGTTCACATTTATATGTTCTATAGTTGTAATTCAAACGGGACTGCATTCACGTTGGCCGGTTGATGTGACCACTACACGTTTGCTGTTCTGTCTCATTTATATGCATACCCATGGTACATAGCTACATTAACATATTCCCTCCCCCGCACTCACTTACGTCACAGGCATCCATTCTCCTGCTGGGAAAAGTGCGGTACTACATGTTACACATTCCCTATTCCCTACTGCTCTTGACCCAGGATGCATATGGCGTGACCGCAGGGATATTCAGATCACAGGGGCTTATAGCTCCAACGCATACAGGTCTTTGATTGCCAGGGTGTTCCTGTGGTGCTCTGGGTTTGGTCTTGTCCGCCTAGTGTACAGAACTGCCCTGACCGTGTACGAATGTCAGACGAGGCACATGGGCACGGTTTGTCCATGTCTATTTTACCATAACCCCCCCATTATTCCTAACCGTGCACGCTGATTGGCCAGCGTGCCCGTTGTAGATCGGGTTATAGTAATGGCACACGGTCCGGTCGCCCAGACCTATTTCCATTAGTATACCTCGGTATTTATAACCTGTCTCACTATGTTACATGGGTTTAACATAGCGTGACAGCTTTAACTGGGCCACGGAGATGTCCGTTGCTTACATTGGGGCAGTCTCGCTCTGCTACACACATTTAGCATAGCGGGACAGGTTGTACAACACAGCAACGGGGACATCGAGCTCTCCGTTGCTGTTTTGTATTGATTTGCTATGTTAACTGGGTTTTACATAACGAGACAGTGTCGACATTAGCAACGGACATGTCGCGCAGTACGTCAGCACCGCCGCGGATGCCAGACATCTGCGGATGGGCAGCAGACAGGCATTATGCTGTGCCATTATGTCTGGGGATTAATATTTTATTTTCCTAGATGATATGGCATAATAGCAATAACCCACGTCTAGGTGTGGGTACTGCTGTATTTACCCACGGTTGCCTTTGTTTGGTCCCTCGGGCTTCGCCCTCGGGACCGCTCCACGTCTACCGTGGGTATATCCAGCATTACCCACACCCTGGTGTGGGTTATTGCTATGATATTCATTCCGTGTTTACAGACACAGGTGTTTGGACAACCAACAATAGCTTCTGCTATTGGCATACAATGCTGTGGGTGGTGCCGGTCATCATACATATGCCATGTTCTGCGTTTTTCCCATTCACACTTGTCTATCCCCTGTCCTCATTCATATGTGGATATTTATGTGGCATATGACTGAACTATGTATTACCTGCAGGTATGCTGTGTACAGTGCACATATGTGGCGGTTGGCTACAGTGTATCTGTGTACCTACCTCTGTGATACTGGGGACTACCACACATCCTTCGCAGCATTACATGCGTATGTACATACTATTATTCAGTGGCCTGTGGAAGGTTGTCAGAGCACCTATTACATTTGTCCGGCCTTCGTTGCTATCATGGGTTGGACGGTGGTGTTGGTGTGTGTTTGAGTTGTATTTATACTGCCGATACGTCAGTGGGGGGTGGGGTTGGCACTTTTTCCTCTTTGCAGGGGGCCCCATTATGGACATTTGTGTCCTGCATCAACACTTGACACGTGCCATATGCCCTGTGATATTAACACAGTCGTGTATGTCTTCCTGCATTACTACTTGCGTGTTACACGCATTTTGTATCTGGTACACATGATTATTATGTTGGATAGCTTAAGCTATTCGCATGCTATGACATAACCATTGATCCGGGCATATACGTGTTATTCTATCCTTTGCATTGGCTGTGGGTGTTTTGCCATACGGAACCACACATATCTATGAGTGATGTCCCACCTTGACAATCTGTGCATGTGGCAACCCTGCTGGGGTGACCTGGTTGGTGGACGGCTGTTCTGCCCTGTGTATTGTGTTTGACATGTCTGCATAGCTACTCATCGGTACAGTGGCTGCACATACTGCTTTGTCCAGATGTGTACAGTTATGGACACCGTGGTGTGTGAACACCTATGGGGTTTCAACAGGTCCGTAACCACACACGGGATGTACACATTCTGCCGACACATTCACATGCAACCATTTGGATATCAGTACCTGGGATGGGATGTTGACATGTGGGGTACATATTTGCATGCCTGTCACTGCCTAGGACAATACTTCCTACTACATATGGGGTATACCCACTGTGTGTAGGTATGCAGCTGCACAAGGCTGCTAGCTGGATTGGGTGGACATTCGGACATGGGTGCGGGTTACGTGCTATGACGGGGTTGTTGTGTATTACATTTGCATGCATGGGTTCTGCTTCTGGATATTCCGATTCGGCATACGTTTACGTTGCTGTGTCTAGCACATTTTACTATACACATGTTTGTCTGTGTTTGGGATATCTAGTTTATTTCTGGTTGTTATATGGCCACGACTGCCCAGCTGTGTACTCTCACTACCACTGTGGGACTGCTGGTGACCATGCCCATGGGGCTAGTCGTGTGTAGTTGCGGAGCGCTGACATGTTGCAGTATACCTCCACTGGGTATGCCTGCTGACAGTGCATTGCGTGACGGACACAGTATTCCGAGTATCCTTTGTTCCGTGGGCATGAACATTTTGTACTTCGTGGATTTATGTTTGGTTCTCCATTTTGTGTGGACGGGTTCTATGTTGCATACTCTGCATACTTTTCATTATCCATGGACACTGGTTGGTGCGGTTACTATTGCGGGCGGCCTGTGAGAGTCAGCACTTTAGGTTGCTCATCGCCTGCCGGCTTGGCCACTCCTACGGGCACATCCTACTTGGGCTCCCTGGACTCGCGCACGTGCCCTATGCACGTGGTTGTGGTTGCAGCGCACACTCATTACTATGCATGTATGCATGTGGCGCTGCTACACCAGTTATACGCTGCACGGCTGGCGCAAGCCTTACGCCGGCCTTGCGCCGAGCTTCATGAATCCAGGGGATAGTGTTTCCCTTTTAGTTGGATAATACCATCATGCTTCAGGGTTGGAGATACTGAAGCAGCCCCATTTGGTCTTTTTAAATTTGTCTTAATATGTTTCTTGACTTTCCTCAGATGTGCATACAAAGGGGTTAGACCTAATTAGATTTAATGTTTCCTTTTTAGTTGGATAATACCACCACACTGCAGGGTTGGAGGTGTTGAAGCAGTCCCACTTGGTCTTTTTGAATTTGTTTTAATATATTCTAATATGTTTCTTGACTTTCCTCAGATGTGCATACAAAGGGGTTAGTGCTAATTAGATATAGGTCAGGATTCAATAATGCCTACACTAAGTGTACACTGTTCTGAGTGATCAAACAACACAAGCATAACTCATACCTTCTTCCTCCTAATTTTAGTTTTCCTACTGATATTCTTGCAGCTTTAAATATTGACAGGGGTCTATACCATGAAGTAGAATGATAAAATGAGTGAATGCTCTTATATCAAACACTAAAAGTTGAAAGCACTGAATGCTGAACACACGGAACAGCAATTTTTTTCCCAGGGGAAAAAAAAATCGCTGGGCCGTTTTTGGGACTTTGCCATTTCCTCCACTGTGGTGGGATCTCGGAGTTGATATATTTAAGTAGGGGGTGGGGGGCACAGCTCCCGACATCAGGGGGAGTTTAGAGGGCAAAGCCCCCCACTTTATTTTTTGTTTGGATTTTTTTTGCGGAGCAGTGATATTTTTCCCTGGAAAAATCGCTGTTCCATGTGTTTGACATTTACTGCTTTCAGTTTTTAGCATTTGATACCTCTCTCTTGTTCGGTATATATATATATATATATAAGAGCATTGGCTCTTTTTATCATTCAACATTGTGATATAGACCCTTGACAGGGATTCATACAGACTACCACAAAGTGTAGACTGCATGTACACTTAGTGTAATCTTTCTGAGTAGCTAGAAAGCACATAAAATGTGATAAGAATTTTACTGAATACATATCGTGTACTCTTAGTGTAGGCTTTGTTGAATCTGACCCATAGTGTTTCCCTTTTAGTTGGATAATACCACCAAGCTGCAGGGTTGGAGGTGTTGAAGCAGCCCTGTTTGGTCTTCTTAAATTTGTTTTAATATGTTTCTTGACTTTCCTTGGATCTGTATACAAAGGGGTTAGACTTTCAGCTTGAGCATGCATGCAGCATAAGGGAGTTAAAGAAGGAGATACAGCACAGCTGGGGCCAAAATAGGAAAAGTAATGGGGGAATGTATTATGTTGAGAGGGGTTTGGAGTTAGCAGAGATGGAATAGGGGTGGAAAGACTGTGATAATGAGGGGAGGTAACTAGAGTACTGAAAGAGTTTGTGGGGATTGATATTGGTGGTTGAAGAGGTCCAGGGTTAGGATAGATGCCTCCACACTGTGATATTCTAGAGGCTTATGTTCTATGAGTGGAAATAGGTTCGATTTTCAATAGATTATATTTGATTTTTTTATAGGTGGATGTTGGAAGTGGAGTAATTTATGTTTAAGTGAAAGGCTGATGCTGAGACAATACTTAGTGAGATATCATGGTAGCTGATGCAGATGGGTCTATATCACTTCAACAAAATGGCAGAAGTTTGAACACCATATGTTCGAACTTCTATCCTCGAAGTGCAAAACCATCGAAGGCTTAGAACAGGGAAAACATTGCTGTTCCAAGAAAACACACACAACACAAGAACACCAAAATAAATAATCCACACATATACACTTCACAAAACCCCACTTCTAACCCTACACTAAACCATACATACACTACTATCTATCCACTTACCTTAACCCAAACCCTAACCATAAGGTCCGTAACTAGTGCACACTCAGCTTACCTGCTCCCTAACCCTAATGTCCGTAACTATCACACACTCACCTCACTCACTCCCTAACCCTAAGGTCCGTAACTATCGCACACTCACCTTAACCCGGTCCGTTCACACACTTACCTTAACCCTGTCCATAACCTTCACACCACAGTGGAGGGAATAGTGAAGCCGCAGAAATGGCCCACTGAATTGTTTCCCTGGGAAAGAATTCGGTGTTCAGCGGCTTCGAGATAATCAGTTTTCGAACTTCACAGTTCGAACATATGGTGTTCGAACAGCTAAAGTTTCGATGAACTGATAGGAACCTGATGCAGACATAAAGGTATAAATTATGATTAGTAGTGTGTTAGGCTTAGGAATTAAAGTGATGTGGTAGGTTATGGAGTGAGATAACAGCTGTAGAAGGATAGAAAGCAGGGCAGGAAATAGCATTGCGAAAGCTTATTACTAGGATGAAAAAGTTAGAAGGAAGTTTGAATAGAGATTAAGTATGTAAGATGATGTAAAGGAAGATTTAGTAGATGTATGTACTTTGTAGTATAGGATTGAAGAATAATGGCAGGGAAAAACTTAAGTAAATTTAGGGGTGGAACAGATATACTATATTCTATGGTTCAAAAGCTACCTATCCAATAGATAACAGTTGGTAAAATAGCACTCTCTTCTCTCTCCATACCTTCCTGTCACCAGCAGCGTACCACAAAACTCTATCCTTGGTCCTTTCCTCTTTAACATTCTCATTAGCACCCTCCAAACATTCACACAACAGGCCTCCCTAATACAGTATTCACATGACTCCACACTCATTTGCACATCTGACAACCTGGAACATCTCCAAAAACCTACTCAGGAAACATGGCTTTGTACTCACAACTCATGCTCAACCCCCCCCCCCCAAAAAAAAAAAAATTGAAATCCTTTCTCTTAAAAATATAACCATTGAAGTCACTTCTCATATCAAACTATTAGGGATCATTGTGGATGATAATCTTAAATATGACCTGCGTATACAAAGTTGCATAAAAAATACCAAAAATTATGGACACTTTACGGAGCCAAAAACTTTCTCACCAACAAAACAAAACTAAAACTTCACTTGCCACTACTTTACTACTCCCCTAATTTATAGCACTCCCATCCTTACTAACCACCAAACATCACAAAAATCAAGACTTGAACAATGCTATAATAAAGTGACTAAATTTGTAGCAAATAACCCTTTCAGAACCTACCACTGCATAGTTCTAAAAAGTATAATTCTGGAAGACATCCTATCCAAAATCTGTCTCTGTTCTTGTTTAACCCAATGATAAACTGTATCCTTAAATGTGAACAAGGACTATTCAAACATTATACCTTCTTACTCTCCCTGCTTCACTCACCACCCTACTTCAGTCATTAAATATACCATAGGCCTGTTTTTTTCTCTCTTCATATTGCAGTTCCTGTTTGTGTTATACTAACTTACATTTAATTTCTCAGTAAACTGGCTATAATTTCTCTAAATATTAAATAATTGTCATATAAGTTGTATCTTTTCTTAACCAATGTTTTCACATTGTCTAATTTGGTATAATTGTTTAAACGGTAGATGTTTTTGCATTAGTTTTGAAGTTTGTAAAATTTTTTGTACTGTTTTGGAGCTTTTCCCCAGGCCTTCACTGAAAATGGGCACCTACCAGTCAGACTTTCCCAGTAATCAAAAGTCAATAAATAAATAAGTAAATAAATACTAAGTGGAAAGGTGGTTCTGAAAAGTAGAAGTGGCTGACAAGATGGTAATGGGGAGATTGGATTATAATAGTGTTATGCAGTTAAGAAGGTATTGATTTGGTTGGGTAATTAGTCCCACTACATAATCCGCAGTGGTGCAGTGGTAGCATTGTTGCCTCACAGCAAGAGGTTCTCCCATTCAGTTCTCGACTAGAGTGCGGGGAGTGCCTTCTGTGTGGAATCTGCATGTCCTCCCCACGGTTGGGTGGGTGTTTGAAAGATATGCGTACATGGGCATGCCTTTGTTGAAGGTTGAACGTCGAGCTGGCACCTTGGCATTCGTAAAAACTCTACTGCCAATCATTAGCAGACCGGAGTTCCGCTGTGGCGATCCCTAACCAGGAAAAAGCCGAAAAACAAACAACAGTCCCACTACATAATCAATTGGTAGAGTGGGTGGAGTTAAGGAGAGTATAACTGTACTTGGAGTTGGTAGATGGGAATTTGAGGGAAGAGTGGGGAGAAGAGTGAGCCTGATTGCAACAAGGGTGAAGAGCATGAGTTCCACTTGCTCAGAATGTTGTGGGACAGAAAACAATCAGTAAACTTGTCCAAAAGGAGATAAGTATGCCTAACTGTTCATGTTTTACTTTAATATCTAAATGTATTTATTTATTTATTTAACATTTGTTTACTGGGAAAGTCCAACTAGGCCAGAGCCTATTTTCAGTGGAGGCCTGGGGAGAAATGCTTCAGATGCATGTCTTTGGGAGGAAACCAGAACACCAGGAGGAAACCCACACAAACACAGGGAGGAGATGTAAAGTCTGCAGAGAAGGCACTCCAGCTAAGAATCAAGCCGTAGAACCTCTTGCTGTGAGGTGACAATGCTAACTGCTGCACCACTGTGCTGCCCAAAATATATGAAGTATATTATGTGAAGCAGGGATTTTATGGAAAAGCTTACACACTTGCTAAGTAGGGCACTGGAAGCAGCAATAGTTTAGAACATAAAAATAAAATGAGAAAATAAATAAGAGTGTAATTATGGGTGGTTTGACAAAATATGTTGCTTATTGTGGAACTGTTAAAAAAGAAAATATTAAATGAGATTAATACCAAAAACCTGCTTGATTTTGAAAAAATGGGGAGACGGCAATAAGTTTACCTAATATGTTTGTATGAAATAAGGTTAATTAAAGTACTGACAGATACAGGGTTGCATAAAATATCCAGATATGTTTGAGGTGTACATTAAATGCTGCCTATGAAGAGATATGTTGTATTAGGCTAATTAAAATGGGGTTATGCAGTTTGTAAGGTATGATAAGTTATACTGCAGTATCTAAGATACAGTGCTGGTGACTATGTCCTTGATGTAGAGTGCACATCTTATACAAATAATACAGCAAAAGTTAGGACTCCTGGTAGTGAAGAAATCTCAGTAAGTATCTATCAAAGCACCTATCTATGGAGATTATGCATCCACAGCCAGAGAGTAAATAGTCTGTCTTTGCCTTTGTATTTAGTGTCTTTAATATTCAAAAATGATTGGCAAGCATGATTGGGAGGGAGACTAGGGGCAGGATTCATGAAGGCTTGCACGGAGTGTAAGAGACGTACAACACTCCATGCAAGCCTCGCGATCCAGGAACAGCCCTAAACTCCGTGTAAGAGTCCAGCTAAAACGTCTCTTACACGGACTGGGCGTGGACATGCTAAATACCTCACTTGCAGCCGAAAGGTATGCAAATGAGGTATATTAGCGATCCACGAAGCAGAAACCAGTCCGTGTAAGAGACGTTTTAGCTGCAGAAATGTACTCAGTTGACAACTTACGTTTCTGCAAATTCCACAATGGAGCCATGTCAGCTCCAAAAAAAGGGTGCATATGACTCAGGCAGCATGCCAATGGCCAAATATGTGGCCATTGGCAATATAACCCGATGCCAAAATATTAAAAATATAATTTTTTTTTCCGGCGATTGCCGATATTTAAACCCAGTGCAGCCCCGCGCAAATAGGCTGCGTTGTATAAAACATGAAAATGAAGGTTATAAACCCACAAATGTGGGTTTCATGCAATACATGGAATGACAATGCAGGGACCAGCAGACTAAAAACAACATGGCCACCGTGTAGTGGTTGCTAAGGGGGGAAGCTGAGTCTAAGACATGTAACTAAGCATTAGTAGGCAATCTCATGTAAATGATGGTTAGGATACTGAATCCCACAGTCACATAGCAAATGAGCACAGTCTGAGTAGTGTAAGAGATACATAAGGGGGAGGAATAGAGTAGGAGATAGGTGACATCACAGGGGGGAATGGTAGAAAGAAATGCAGTTCATTGGAGGCCAGTGTAACATGACAGATGACAGACACAGATCATGGAAAGAGGTGTGCCACTAGATAAGTCATGGAAAGTCAAGAAATGGAAGGTGTTCACCGTTACTTACACCAAAGTTTCTTGCTGGGCGTGCATGCGCACATGTGCGCACCATGAAGCGCGAGTAGGGCAGTGTGCATGCGTGTAAGGCAGACTGAGCATGTGGGAGCATGTTGGGAGATGTTTAACACTGTTTGCGCGGGTGTGCGCACGTGTAGGGCAGGCTGAGTATGTTGGAGGCTGTTGGCAGACGTGTAACAGTGTTTGCACGGGTGTATGCGCGTTTTAACCCGAATAAGTAGATTCTGAACCATGTAAGCACATATGCGCGTGTGTAAGCCACAGTGAGCGTGTTTCTGATAGTATGCACGTTGCTCCCCCTTGAGGAAACAGAGAGGAAAAAGGAAGCAACAGAATTAATAGGAAGCTAACAGGGATAACTGCTGAAGCTAGCAGGTGAAAACAATTAGAAGCAGGCAATTACACAGGCACAATAGTAGCCCAGCCCAGCACTTAAAACTCTGCAAACAGTAGTGCAGGATGTTTCCCTTAATGACCTTTCTAGTGGAGTGGGCGGAGTCAGCATTTAAAAATCAAGTTATCACCTTACATTTTAACAAATACCCATTGACAGAGGTCATATATATAATAAATTTTGTTTTTTATCATGTATTAAGATAAATTTTTTTTCAATACCTTGTGTGTGTAACATGGTTTTGAATTTATTAATATATGATGAACAGGCAATATTTGACGCCTAGAGGAGCAGTAGGGTGTAACTGCAGAAACGCCTGGAGACGTTACTCGGCTGTAATGAGTTAAGAGACACTGCAAGACAGGAGTAAGCTAATAGAAATAAAAACTGAAAAAGCTGAACTCAGAGCAGAAATGTTAGGGGCTGCCATAGCTGTCATAATGAAACATAGGCGACTTGCTGAGGGTGGTGACAATGCAGATGGTGCCAGACAACCCACAGTGAGGAGACGGAGAAGAGTGTACAGGCCAAGGGTCACCTACCACGGGTTACATGAGCTGGAGATAGTAGAGTGCTATAGAGTTGACAGAGATCTCCTGCAGCAAATTGTTGAGCTGTGCAGGCCACGCCTCACACACAGAACCAACAGAGGGGAACCCATCCCAGTGGAAACCAAGGTATGTGTTGGCCTAAGAATACTAGCAACAGGTACCGTCCAGAGACCAACTGGCGATATGATGGTGATATCATAGGCATCAGCCTCCAGGGTACTGCACCAGTTCCTGGATGCCATGTCAGCACATGTCGGTGATCATGTATATTTCCCCAATGCCCGTGAGGTATTAGCCAGCAATATGCATCTCTTCCAGCAAATAGCCGAATACCCTGAGGTAGTGGGCGCAATAGACTGCATGCACATATGCATCAAAGCACCAGCCGGTGAGCAGGGTAGGGCCTACATTAACTGCAAGGGCTTCCCCTCCGTCAACTGCCAGGTCGTGTGTGATGCCCAGGGCATAATAATGAATGTGTGTGCTGGCTGCCCTGGGAGTTACCACGATTCCCACATCTGGCATTTGATGCAGCTGTACCAGACATTTGCCAATGGGGACATCCCACATGGACACCTAGTGGGGGATGCAGGTTATGCACTGGAGCTGTGGCTGATGACACCCATCAGAAACGCACACACACCTGAACAGAAACGCCATAATGAGGCACATGCACAAACACGTAATGTAATAGAGCGTGTGTTTGGGCTGCTCAAGTCACGGTTCCTGTGTCTGGACACATCTGGTGGAGCCTTGCAGTACACACCAACTACATTTAACCAAATTGTCATGGTATGTGCTATGCTACATAATATGATCTTGCAAAAACAGCTGCAGCAGGACCAGCATAGGGCCGGGCCAAACAGCCCCCCACCATTGCCAAGGCCATCACAGGCAGAGCGTGACTCGGAGGAGGAACAACCTGAGCCTGCCCCAGTAGGCAGAAGGAGGCATGCCCAGTATGCCCTGGCCTTGGCAAAGAGGCAATGCATAGCACATACACTGGCTCAGTAGGAACCCTGGGAATGATACCCCCTCTGACTCACTCAAATAATAACATGGATGCCTAAAATGACATGACCTGCTCACAAACATGTACAGGGAAGTGTAATATGTGCATCCGACAGAGGCAGCCCTGCAGCACCACCTGAGGCATGAATGCCATGTGTTAAGTAATGTAACACCATGTACTATATGCACACATGAGCACCCTGACTAACATCCACCCTCACCAAGCATGAAGCCACAAAATGACGATGGGATGATCAAGTGCAATAACTGGCTGAAGTAATGCAGTTAGTCAAAGGGGAGCCAATGTGTTTCAGGCTGGGAAGACATGCGGAGCATGACATGATGCACCACCTGCTAGAGGTGGCGTGCACCTATCATGCCATGCCCCATGGATACTGGCAAAGGCTGTCAGTACCCACAACATGCCTGAATAGGTAAGTCTCAAAACACAAACCCACCTTCATAGGTTCTACAAGGGATAGGAACCTAGATGTAATGCTACCCAATGACAGATGTATAAACAGCAAGATGTGTGCAGTGTAAACGCACACAGTATGGAGAATGTAGATACCAGTCCTGTAATAGAGAACTGGGTCAAGGCTCACATCAGCACCCTAACACTACCAGGTCACACCTCATACTGTGCTGTACAGCCGCAAAACAAGGAACAAGCTACAAAAGGAGGGTGACTAGCAAGAAATGGCAAGGATAACCACACCCCCATTTTGGTACCACAACAAGAAGCAGCATGGATTAGCCATGGTCAAATACCAATGGCTAAAACCGCCTCCCAGTATATAGCCTGCTGCAGACTACTGTCCTAATACCAGGAACTGCACCTGGCCTATGTCGGAATACATGAATATATCAAGCCCCCCAAACCACATTATATTGCTTGACTGAAAATACCCAGACATACACCGGGATCATTATACTAGCACCAACACAGTAGGAGAAAAGTACCCAGATTCCATAAACCAAAATGCACAGGAACAATGTACCACTCCCACAAGAGGGGTAAGCATACTGGATGTGATAATCAGCAACATGTGTACTGGATGGCAAGATGAGAAGTGTACCCCTCACTGGTAAGACCAGACCATAGAGTAATCACATTGGATATACACATCCTGACCCCAGTCCCTGGCCAGAATACCACAGTGAAAAACATGTGTAAATCATAGGTTGCTGCCCTCAAAACCGATGTTGAATCCACAAAAGGCCCTGTGCAAGTGCAGAATATGGGACACACCACAGAACATGTTATACAGGCATTCCATGAACACAGCCAGGAATGCTTGGAGTATGCAATCACAAATAACAACAACACACAATGCCATACACGCAGGCATCTGGCATGCTGGCCTCCAGCCATTACCAAACCATGCAAGAGAATGAGGAAGTTACCACATGATAGAGCAAACATAAAAAGGGAAGTAATCACTGACCAGTAGTATGGCAACAACATATGTCCACACATACAATCCACTAAGTCCAGCCACAACAAGTATAACCTGTGAATCCAGAGGCAATGTGACGCCAGTACCAAGTACACAGACAACCACAACACCCCCCAATAAATACAAATATATGTGATAGATGCATCCATGTATCCAAACCAGAGGTTGAGCTCCACCAACTCAGTACTGTCAAAATTAGTCAGGAGGAGAAGGTAACCACATACACCACAAACCCAGTCCCACATAGACCTACCGCAACTGTAAACCAAATGCATAAACACAGACAAATATTCCTGGAGGCCTTAATTACAAACACACCACACCAACAGAAGCCTCCAAAGCAGATCACAAGCAACCACAACCTTCAAACATAGCACATGCAACAAATAGTACACAAAGCTGGTGTGCCAAACAGTCACAGGCCAGAAGGAGAAACAACATGCCTGATACAGTCGTCATAGGTGTCGGTATAGGCAGACACACTGCTGTCCCACTCACCAGACTGAACAAGGGAAAGGGTAGAGTAAGTTGCCTGTAGGCTGCCACAAAATGCCACATAACACAAGTACGCAGGTCACCCCAAAGCAAGCAGAAATATGATGCACTCAATGTCCATACTGGTTTGAATTACCTGAGATGTACCTCCCTGGTCAACATCAAAAGAGACATGGATGGTCCCTCTGAGTATGTACCCCAGGGCGGTATGACACTGGCTGTGTGCAGCATCCAACCCTCACCAAGAATGATGCCACACTACAAACACAGAATGCTCATGTTTAACAGCTGGCACAGTTACAGCTGTCAGTCCAAGAGGGTCTAATGTCTGTCTGCTTGAGATGTCAAGCATGACAAGCCATGCTGCTGTTCCAGGGATGGCTTGCAGCTGTTGCCCATGTACGTCTGGATACTAGATAAGGCCTTTGCCGCCTCCATAGAGCCGTATGTAGGCAAGGCCAAAAAGACTACCCACCACCCTAGAAAACATAAGTAGTAGGAAACATAAGGGTAATGCTGACCAATGCCAGATGTGTAAACTGCAATATGCATGCCTCTGAGGCACTTCCCATTATGGAGAACATCGATGTCTGTGCAGTGACAGAAGCCTGCTGCAGGCCTAGTGATAGCACACCAGCACTACTAGGTTATACCACATATCATGTGTTATGGCCCCAACACCTGCACCAAAACATCAAAGGAGGTGGAGTATCCATATGCAGCACAGACACCCATATTGCCAGGTAACTGACAATGCACAAAGCAGCGGAGACCACCCTTGTGCACATAACTGTAGTCAAAACTGCTGTACAGTCTGTAGCATGCGACAGACCACACTCTCACACACAAGAACTCCACCCAGACATCCGAAGACACTGGACAGTATGAATGTCCCACCAAATACCAGACAAGGTGCACACAAATTACCACATAGGTGTCAAACCATTATGTATGCAAGGAGTAATCAGGGACCTAGGGACACAGGTCGACATTAATCTGTCATGTGACACCCACAATGCCAATGTGGCTATGAAGATTGTCAATATTGGACACCGTATCATGAAAGGATTCACATCAACATCAACAGAGGTCACTGTGCCGCTGTACTGTTCCCTTATCAGACCCATAATCTAGTACAATGACTCATATGGGATGTACCGTACGTGACACCTGCAGTGGATCGGAAGACCTCATAGTTACCCCACCAACAGGATAAAGGGTGTGAAATATATGTCATATGCTGCCTGGCTGTAGACACCCCAGCTGACTGCAGTGACACACTGCCTACACAGAGGCATTGTATGTCTGTTGTACAAGGCCATGTCCAACACAGGAGTAATGGACATGCTCCACCACAGGAAATCAAAGCCATTGGAGCTGTGAGAGTCACAGATGTCAGCCTCAACACATAATGAAATAAGATGTGCTGGAGGGACAGATACATAACCCAGAGGCTCCCCACACCCAGAAACAGGATCCCAATCCATGGTAGGCAGAGCCCCTCACTGAAACCCCTCAACAGGAATATTGCCAAGTGGATGGATGACTGTACATGTATACTGGGGTCCTCACTGTGTCACGACCAGACAGAGGCACAGTGAAGAACTTCATAAATGGCCATAATTGAACATAGCAAGGGGTGGCAAAAGACACACACACTCTGGCTAGGCTTACTAATGGCCTAGGGTGTATAGCCTAGTATGAACCCATGAACCTATGAAGATACAAAACGTACAGGACACTAAGGATAATCACAGGGGTTACCCAACTGATGGAAGGCACCATGTTGGGCATCCACAGATATGCTCCGAATCACACAGATATTACAAACAACATACCAAACACACACACACACATATTGTTAACATACAACCTGTCAGGTGCAGTGCAAACACTCCACCCCCCCGAGTGCAAAATACCTATCCCAGCAGACTGATGGTCCCCTGACATTGCAGATGCTGAGGTAACAGCCATCATCTGCAAAGCAGAACACACAGCAGCAAAGGTATGTGATGGTGTCCTGTGCTGAGGCCAACATGGACTCCAAGAATAATGGAATGCCAAATCACACTACTGCCCAATTTCAGCCTTACCACAGGATATGTACCCAAAGAGCAGTGTACAACAATGGCCCATCACAACAAAGGTGTTGCCCGAATGGATACTCCAAGCTACCACCCCAGGATCCTGACAAGCTTGTTCTGCACAGCTATGGAAAGGATCAGTATGTACCGCAGACAGAAGGCTATTGTGGACCTACTGATACTGGACCCTGCACAGTGTGGCTGTCGTAACTGCAGAACCTGCCCCTAAACATGTCTGACCCATTTGAAGCAGTCATTAAGGTCATTGATGAGGGCAATGTGGTCCACACAGCATAGCTGGACCATGCACATGCTTCTAGACAATACCGTACGAGTTCAGTATGGATATGTTCACCAGCTTAAATATATACCCCTATGTCAGTAGAGGGGTTGCAAACCAGACCAAGGACAGAACTGACATGGTCAGACATGCCGCATCCATGTCAGACTACAAAGAGTGGCATCCCACAAGGCCTGGTCTTGGCCCTCCCACCCCCGTTCTGTATATATGTCCCATAGGTATAGGCCAACATGGAAGGACTGTGACTGAACATGTTTGCAGAGGAGTACAAACAGCCCACCATATCCGACCCCCAGCTGATACAAGCAACCCACAAAAGGGCCACCTACAAACAGACAACTGTAGCCATAGCCATGTCAGCAAGCTAATTGCAGAACTGTTTATAGACAACCACCGTGGATATACAATAAGTGCCCACAAATTACCACACAGGTGTTAACCCATGAGGTACCTAACATGTAATGTGAGACCTGGGTACAAAAGGTGATAGATATCCTGCACTGGACAAACATGTGGCTGTAGTGTTTGCAGAAACATGTACCATATACCCACCCAAACATGAAGGTTGGCAGATGTAGATAAGGGGAACTCACTGTGGTTCTGCAGTCATCCTCCATCAGCATCACAACTGACTACAATAGCCCCTGTGGGATATACCGCAGCAGACACCTCCATCAACTGTAAAGTCCACAACAGTACCCCACCAGGGGTAGCAAAGAGCATGAACAGATGCCATGTGTTGCCTGAGTAAACAAACTGCAGCCCCACACACCGCCATCCTTCCCAGCTACAGGAAAGCTGTGTCTGATGTATGAAGCCATGTCCAACCTGGAATGAATGAACATGTTGCACCTTGTACAATCTGAATGGCAGTGAGCTATGCACATGAGAGACCTGAACCCCAGCACTGACATACATAGGACAAGCTGTACAGAATGATCCATAACACAGAAGGCACCCCCACTCTTCAGTAAACTCCTGGTACAGGTCAGCCAGAGAGTCACATATCGACACCCCTCAAGAGGAATCCTGATGAGTGTATGGGAGATGATAGGCTAACCCTGGGTATCACTGTTATGTCAGAGGTAGACGGAGGCACAGTATACTAACTATGACATATGTCATGGCAAACTACAGTTACAATGTGTGTTGAAGGACAAACACACCCTGTGACTAGCATCAGAAATGGCCTAGGGAACATTGCTAGTGTTTGCCAATGTCCACCCATGTTGTGGAATACACTAGCAATGTTGGACGAGCCTGGTGTAGGTAGTCCATATCTGAACATATTGCAACATGGTCATATGTGCACAACTGGCCCCTACACAGTCTGTTGTGCTCACTATGAAGATGTCAAGCAGTCATAGGACTAAAGCCCAGGATACTGTCCACCACAGTGAAAGTACTGAACCAGTACACTATACGGTACTACAGTGTTAGGTCATTATGAAAGTATGTTGAGAACTGTCTGCAAAGTATCCCATGCAATCCCTGCAGGCACAGTATAATCCCTGTTGTGGCAGACACAAAGCAATTGGCCAGTTAGTACACAACATGACACCCAACACACAACCATAAACATGAGATATTGTTGAAGTTCACACACACCCAAATATGTGGTGGACTTCAGAGTGCAACATATGGAAAGCTCACACTGGGCATGCTCGCACACTTTGATAAATGAGGCATATGTCAGACAACATGCCATGGAAAGGCTGAACTGGGCATGCTCACACACTTAGGCCATATCTCCGTTTAGCAGTTGGCCACACATATTTGGCATTTGTACGTGTCAGTCCAGGAACCAACCACAACACAACAATCAGCCCAGTGCACACAGTAAATGACTACAGAGACATAAGTGATATAGTGGATCGCCGTCATATGCAAACGTCTTCCACAGATAGAAAAGTTGGTCATAGGAACAGGGAATGCTGTGGCAATAAAGACCTGCAAACAGTAGAACAGCACAACAAATATTGTGCATCCGACAATTGAACATATGGGTGTAGAGGTCAATACTAGGTTTGTTGCCCTAGGGAATGACAGCTCAGCCAGAGTGTGCTTGGCATCTGCATCCCCACTGTAAAGTAGGTCACAGAAGGCAACAAGTGAGGCTAGTGAGCTGTGCCTCTGTCAAGCAGGGGCACTGTGGTGGTCCCAGGGATTGAATGTGCTAAGCCACAGCCATGTTGTCGGTGTGTGCTGTGAGAGGGTTGCTGAGGATCTCTGACAGTAGGTGTCCGTCAATAACAGACTGAGCGGAGCCCTATCTGCATTCTCTGGACGATTCCTTTGTCAACACTGTGTTGTAATGAGTATGTGTGAATGAAGTGCTGTGCCGGAACTGTTCACAGATGTCCTCCCTCTGTGGGCTACAGCTCTGCAATGTATTAGGTCACTCTGTCTGTTGTACGGCGCATATATGGCTGGTGTACAGCTGACAGGTGTTTTGTTGTGGAGCAGTCATGGGTATATGTGGGATAGCATGACCAATGCAAACCATACACATGCTCATAGAATGCAATTGTCAAGGATTATGCTAAGTGGCCAGTATAGTCCTCCAGCATGGATCCTCTGAAGTCGTCCACCCCAGTCTACACAAGTGTAGAGTCTGCTTGTGCTAAATACAGTTTGTGTGCAGTGACAACCTTGCCTGGGGGTGGAGATGGGATATGGATGTCCAGGGAAAGGTGGGTATGGTCAGATATCAACAATGGTGGTCTACCTCTGGTGTGGAACAGTGAGTACCCACGTTGCAGATAGACAGGTGCAATATGTATTCCCCCATGTGGCTGTGGTGTGTGGTTCTGCCATAGCACATGGACCCGGAAATTGTAGTGGCTGTAGGGTAAAGTGGTAGAGGCCTGAGTAGTTCTCACACACAATATGCCTGTACCCGATGTTAATAACTGGAATGGTGTATGTGAACACCTGCATATCCTGGCACTGTTCCCAGGGAAGCTAAGTGTGTGTCCTGGATGTGGGTGTGGTGTTCTGGACTGGTTGTGTTGTGTGTTACAGGTCCTGTGGTCCCAAAGCATGGTATAGAACATAACCTGCCAGTGCGATGTGCATATCTGACCCTGACGTAGGTGGCTGCAAATGCATATATATGCTATCCCCCACCTGACAGGTAGTACTACATGTACATACCTCTGTAGAAATAAAGATGTCAGCACCCTATAAATACTACAGGTGCAGAACAAATGCATAGTAATTCGGATAGTGCGCTCTGCTACTGCATTTCCCTCAAGTGTCATAACATAGTTAGGTAGGAGTTTGAATCCTGTACATGCTCAGTGTATGTGGAGGGGGTTAGTGTGTGTTCAAAACTGTTTGAAAGAAGTATCCCTTTTGCCTACTAGGAGAATACACTACAGGATGCATATTCCCCTTTCTAAACACTGATGATGTCAGCACCCTATAAGTACAGCAGGAGAAACAAAACCTCCCAATAATGCGAATAGCACGCTCTGCTAATGCGTCAGTCTCAAGTGTCATAACATAGTTAGGTAGGGGTTTGAATCCTGTACATGCTCGGTGTGTGTGTGTGGAGGGGGTTAGTGTGTGTTCAAGACTGTTTGAAAGAAGTATCCCTTTTGCCTACTAGGAGAATACACTACAGGATGCACATTCCCCTTTTTAAACACTGATGATGTCAGCACCCTATAAGTACAGCAGGAGAAGGAAAGCCTCCCAGTAATGTGAATAGCGTGCTCCACTAATGCGTCCGTCTTGAGTATCATAACATAAGTAGGTAGGGGTTTGAATCCTGTACATGCTCAGTGTGTGTGGAGGGGGTTAGTGTGTGTTCAAGACTGTTTGAAAGAAGTATCCCTTTTGCCTACTAGGAGAATATACTACAGGATGCACATTCCCCTTTCTAAACACTGATGATGTCAGCACCCTATAAGTACAACAGAAGAAGGCAAACTTCCCAATAATACGAATAGCATGCTCCACTAATGCATCCGTCTCAAGTGTCATGACATAGTTAGGTAGGGGTTTAAATCCTCTACATGCTCAGCGTGTGTGGAGGGGGTTAGTGTGTGTTCAAAACTGTTTGAAAGAAGTATCCCTTTTGCCAACTAGGAGAATACACTACAGGATGCACATTCCCCTTTCTAAACACTGATGATGTCAGCACCCTATAAGTACAGCAGGAGAAGGGAACACTCCCAGTAATGTGAATAGTGCGCTCCGCTAACGCATCCGTCTCAAGTGTCATGACATAGTTAGGTAGGAGTTTGAATCCTGTACATGCCCAGTGTGTGTGGAGGGGCTTAGTGTGTGTTCAAGACTCTTTGAAAGAAGTAACCCTTTTGCCAACTAGGAGAATACACTACAGGATGCACATTCCCCTATCTAAGCACGGATGATGTCAGCACCCTATAAGTACAGCAGGAGAAGGAAAGCCTCCCAGTAATGCGAATAGCGCGCTCTGCTAATGCATCCGTCTCGAGTGTCATAACATAGTTTGGCAGTGGTTTGAATTCTGCAAATGGCAAGTGTGTGTGTTTAGGTGAGGGGGGTTAGTGTGTGTGCAAGTTTGTGTGAGAGAAATGTCCCTTTTGGCAACTGGGAGAACACACTACAGGATGCACATTCCCCTTTCTAAACACAGATGATGTCAGCACCCTATAAGTACAGCAGGAGAAGAGAAGCCTCCCAGTAATGCGAATAGAGCGCTCTGCTAATGTGTCCGTCTCAAGTGTCATAATGTAGTTAGGTAGTGATTTGAATCCTGCACATGGCAAGTTTGGATGAGGGGGGGGTTAGTGTGTGTGCAATTTTGTGTGAGGGAAATGTCCCTTTTGGCAACTGGGAGAACACACTACAGGATGCACATTCCCCTTTCTAAACACAGATGATGTCAGCACCCTATAAGTACAGCAGGAGAAGGGAAGCCTCCCAGTAACGCGAATAGTGCACTCTGCTAATGCGTCTCTCCCGAGTGTCGTAATGTTGTTAGGTAGGAGTTTGAAACCTGTAAATAACAAGAGGGGACTGTGTGTGTATGAAAAACATGTGCTTTTTTTGAAATCAGGGGATCACACTACATGATGCACATTACCCTTTCCAAACAGTGATGATGACAGCACCCTATACATACAGCTTGAGAAGAGACATATGCCAGTACTCCGAATAACACAACCTGCTACAGCGTCACTCTCAAGTGCCATAACATATTTAGGTAGGGGTTTGAAAGTGGCAAGTGTGTGTGTGTTTGGATGTGGGGAGTTTGTGTGTGTGCATTTCCGTATGAAAAACATGTTAGTTTTGGCAATCAGGAGATCACACTACCTGATGCACATTACCCTTTCAAAATACTGATGTTGTCAGCACCCTATAAGTACAGCCAGAGAAGAGGAACTATCTAGTAATCCGAATAGTGCGCTTTGCTAATGCGTCTCTCTCACGTGTTGCGACGTAGTTAGGTAGGGGAATGAATCCTGCAAATGGCAAGTGTGTGATTGGGGGTAGTAGGGTGTATGTAAATGCAAGTGTGACAGAACAGATCCTTTTGGCAAATACTACAATACACCAGATGCTGCATATTCCCCCAGTAAACACAGGGGATGTCACCACACTATCAGCACAGCCAAACAGGGCTAGTTGGCTAGTAATGCCAATAGTGCACTCTGCTACTGGGTCTATTACCATTGTCAGAGTACAGATAGGTATGTTTTGGTAACCCACAACTGCCACGTGTGGTTGTGTCAGACAGTATGACCTTGTGTGGGTCTTTGTACATAACAATGCATGCCATTGCCTAAACCAGCAATGGCATTGCACACATGATGTATGTGTGTGACACATACACATAAATACCTGGGACCTGCAGTAGTTACCATGTCTGACACATGCCTTGAGTGGATAAATGGTATTTGCAATGTATACCAATATGACTGTGTCTTACTGTGCAGGGTCCGCATGCGGTATGTGTCTATACAGTGTGGGTGTATATGGTAAAATACCTACAGCAGGGGATACACATCTGGTCTGGGCCATATAGTGTACATGTAGTCGATGTACAGGTGCTGCATGTTCCCACCTGTTGTGGTAGTGGTAACATGTCATTCCACTGCAATTTAGTGACCACATCCTGTGAACCCTTCAACTAGTGTGTTGTAGCTACAGTAATGCTCATTCACAATGTTTGGCTGGATGCAGTCCAGCCATATAAACACAGTTCTTGAGACTGTCATATTGCCAGTGTTGTTATGGAGGATAGGTAGTCTTCCTGTGTATGGGAGGGTTGTGTGTGCCAGGCTATGAACCAGATGGCAGTCCAACACACTGTTAGCTGCACATGATTAGGCCCTGATGCTTTGTGCTGTGCCAACAACCTGGAGGTGTGTGTATCTGTGGTACCTTGGGATACCACCCCCCTGTCCATGTGTGTTACATGTGTAGGGGATGACAGGCATGGTATGGAGCATAACCTGTCAGTGATGGGTAACACCTGTGAGCCATGAATCAGGAATTTGGTACTGCACAGACATTGCAGTTCACCGTGCTGAGGACAGTGTCCAGTGCATGCATCTTCCGGTGTACACTGCTGTTGTTGTGTAGCAGCACTGTTAGTGTCCTAACCTGTGTGATACCCATGGAGGTGGCTATGTAAACCATGTCCTGCAGCATAAGGCAGTATGTGTGTACCAAGGAGCTTTGCCATTATACATCGGGCCATGGGTGTCACGTGCAAGATGACCCTTGCACATCATTGTGGCTTCCCTAGCATGTAAGCACACATTGACAGCCAGCGGATACCCTATGAATGACAGAGGAGACTGAGCATAATGTAGACATACAACACCCTTCCCACATTTAGTGGTAGCATACCTGGTGAGGGTATGTTGGCAACCAAGATCAGGCTCATACTGGCCTGTGCCACATGCTGAGAGATCCATTCTATGTTCCCTATCATGTAGTCCAGGGAGGTATGTCTCAGGTCAGCCATACTGGCATGGTCAATGAGTGAGTCATATGTGTCCATGCCTCTGTCTGACCTGTATGCATGTGTTCTGTGGTGGACCATAGTGCCCCTGAGGCATATCATTGTGATCTTCACCAGATGCAGCCTGTTGAGCGGGACCCCAGTGCAGCACCCAAGACAGGTACCTGACATGTCTGTATCAGGTGTGTTGTGTAGCCCTACAGGCTGTGAGTGTGTGGCACAGGGGATGTGTGTGCCATGTGTGGCATGTGCTCTGTTCCGACGGAACATATGCCTGTGTGCCAGCTGCGGAGGTGTGTGATGCTCAGGCAGGATGCTATTCTGAGTCCCCACATATGCCCCAGTGTGTTCAGCATGCTGTCAGTGAGTGTCAATGTCTGACTTGTATTGTAGTCACTGTAATATATTTTATTTATTTATTTATCCTACATTTGTTGACCAGGATAGTCCGTCTGGATGCATGTCCATTTCCAGGGGAGGCCCGGGGAGAAAAGCTACAAGGGTAAGCAGATACAGCATTACATAATACCAGCATTACATATTACAAACAGATTATTTACAGAGATTACATAAGTAAGCAAGTTAAACATGTTCCACAGGTTAATGTTAGTCCTGAGCACAAGTCAGGATTAAATTAAATTACACAGTAAACTGGTTAACAGATTTTACACATTCGAGTTAGCCAGGCTTGATACATTGACATAGCCAGTTAAGTGACAAATGTTGTTTGAGTCTAGTGTTAAACTGACCTAAGGTGGAAAGTAAGGTAATATCAGCTGGAAGTGAGTTCCAGGATCTACTTACAGAGTTTGCAAAGAGAGAATCACCGGCTGTGTTATTAAATTTGCTAGTCTGAATTAGTAGTTTGTTAGAGGATAGAAGCAGTCTAGGATTGTTATAGGGGGTGATAATATTTGAAGTGCAGGAGTATTGTCCGGATTATAGAGGATTTTATAGGCCATAATCAGTTGGTTATACTGTATTAGGCTGGGTATTTCAAGCCAACCAAGCTGATTTAGATTGATGCAATGATATGTCCTAAAAGGCAGCCCAGTGGCAAACCTGGCAATGTGGTTGTAGCAAATTGAGTGTTTGTTAAGGACAGTCTTGTTCATATTCGAGAGTAGAGGGGATGCATACAGAAAGGTTGAAAGAAGGTGTGAGCGAGCTATGGCACCTTTAGCTGGAGGGGTTATTTCTGTAAAGTGACCCTAGTTTTTTATTGATGGCTTTGATAATTTGGTTAACATGTAGGTCACATTTGAGATTATTGTCTATGATGACACCTAATAGTTTAGTAGATGGGTCAGGGGAGATTATTGTGCCATCAGTTGATGTTATGGTAAAGGTGAAAGTGGTAGACCTACTTGTTGGTGAAATAACAGCAGTTTAGTTTATTTGGGATTTAGGATCAGATGATGTTCAGAAAGCCAGTTTTCTATTGTATTAAAGGTGGTCTGGGTAGCTGACCATAACTCTACTGGAGATGTGGCTGAGCAGATCAGAGTAGAGTCTTCAGCATATTGGATACAGCTGACTTTTGGGATGACAGTATAAAGGTAGTTAATGAAGATGGAGAACAGCAAGGGCCCTAGTATAGAGCCTTGTGGTACTCTGAGGGTGTTAGGTAGAAGGTTAGAGAGTTTGTTCTACCAGAGGCCAGCCTGCTGTCCACCATGCAGGTAGGATTGAAACCATTGGAAGGCTCCAGTATCTAGACAGAATGTTTGCAGGGTGTGGATTACAAGTTGGTGATCAACCATATCGTATGCCTTGGAAAGATCCAAAAAGAGGGCTGAGGATATATAATTAGTGTTGCAAGTATGGTTTATGGTGTTAGTAAAGGCTAGGAGGCCTGAAGTAGTGCTGTGATGAGGACGGAAGCCATGCTGAGTGTCTGGCATAAGGCGATTTTGGATTAGGTGGTGCATGAATTGTCTATGAATAAAGTTTCCATAATCTTTACAAGTGGAGCGAGTATAGCTATTGGCCTATAATTGGAGAATTCAGTAGAGCTGCCTCCTTTGTGAAGTGGGATTACATAGGATATTTTCCAGATGGTGGGAAATTTAGATTCTACCATGGTTCGTTTGATTAGTTTTGAGACGGGGTAAGCAATAGCATCATCTTATTTTGATAGGTACTCGGCAGGGAGTTGATCAGCAGAAAGTGTAGTGGGTTTCACTGTTTCAATCAAGGTACGGAGAAGTGAAGTGGCGACTGGTTGGCAGCTGAACGCAAGTAGGTTTCTAGGGGTGCTACTTTCAGGACCAGGGGAGCTAGGAGGTAGATGGCTAGCTAGGGCTTGAAATGTCTCAGTAAAGAATTGGTCAAAACTATCAGAAACATCTTCAGGGTTTTATCAATAGTAGCAGCAGGGATTGGGGTTGAAGTTTGTCCAGGATGTAGTATATATGACATGCCACCTGACAGGGTATGGCATTACTGGGTTCAGAGAGCCCAGTCCCCAGATTGGCTGTGTGGTGGCATCCCACACATGTGTTGTACATTCCTGGCCAAGGGTGATGACTGACTGCATACATGTGGCAGCTGTGACATTGCCACATGACTCACATAAACCACAACTGGACCATAGAGGTGATTCACAGGTTACCTTTGCACATGCTACCCTAGTAGTGCGATTGCCATGGTGAGTACCAACACATAGCGCCAATGGGGAACAACATACTGAAGGTGTGTATGTGTGGGTGTACCGCTACTGTTTCATAGCACTGGCATATATGACTGCACACGTGGGTAAATGCCAGGTAAGACATGTGCAATGTGTCACAGGCAACGTACATGTGTACAGGACAGACAGTGACATTCTGTCATGTGTAAAGTTGACATACGTATCGTATGCTATGCAGATGTCACTAGGAGTCTACAGAAGCACTGTAACTCTGCATTGCAGGTGTAAGCAGTGTTCCAGGGAACCCCAAGCGAACATGCATGCAAACAAAGCTACAGTAAACAGGGCTGGAAGTAGTGCATTGTACAACAAAGAAGGGGTAACAATAACAGTAAGTAACAATGCAAATATGTAGGCACTATCAACATGTACCCAGGAATACACAGTGCAGATGCCCATGGTAGAACTGATATTATGTCATAGTTATTTGTGATTTGGATTACATTGGTACTGCACACATATCTACATGTGCGAACATCCACATTGCATAGTCGTTGTGGGCAACTTGACACCATTACTGTTCATGTCCACCATTGCATATCACTACTTGTGTTAGCTTTCCCCCTGTGCTACCCATGTATGCAGCTATCTGTTGACAACCTTACCACCGGCATGCAATTATGTGCAGCTGTTACACTTTGGTATGTACTATGGGTGCAGATAACAATTCAGGACATTCATACAGTTACTGCAGCAGGCATGCTGGGATATACACACAGTCATAGCAGCACACTGTACTGTTACCAACATGATACTACTAATACACTTCTATGTAGTCACCCTGTGCATCAGCAACGTGTTTACCTGTTCCCGCAATGATGTTGGAGATTGCAGGAGGTGGCACAGTGTCATCATATGCACAGGGTGTGGATTACATATGCCTGAGTCAGCCACTGATACCACCAATTGACATGTGTGTGTATGTGTGTTGGTGAGGGGCAGCAGTACAGGGTGGGGCAGTGTTGGTGCAGTGTGTGCATGTATGTGGTTGCCCTAGGTGTTAACATTTCTCATGTGTGTATGCATGCACACAGTTCCACCTCATGGCTGCCATATACAGGGGTTTGTGGACAGCCACAGACTGCACCTGGCAGGTCATACAGATCAGTGTCTGTGGGCACGGACACGGTACCTGTGCCTGGCAAGTGTGGTACGGACCGTATCCAGTACTAAGCCAGACTGGGTACTATCATCAGAAGTGGGAGTGTGTTGACTGGACACAGGTCCCTGTTGGGACTGTCCAGAGCCACGTGCACGTAGTCTCCTGGGGTGTTCCGATGACAGCACAGACCCAGCATTGCTGGGGCTGCTGCTAGCACTGCGGAGGCGTGCACGAGCCTGTTGTCATCCACACCGACTGCCAGCTGCTGCTGTTGCCGGCATACAGCCACGTTGACGCCGCAAACGCCCACCATTGCCCTGGCTCATGGACATTTGGTTGTGGAACTGCTGTAATATGTCCCCACAACGTCTGTCTATGACATTGGTGAAATTACGGATAGCATCCGCAATGTCACGCATACTGTCTATCATGGCTGTGCGACATGCTCTCAGTTCCCTCAGACCCTGTCTGGTGTACCTTTCCATACGCGACTGTGCCTGCATGACAGTCCAAAACATAGCTGAGGTTGACAGACCTCTTTGGGCATGTCGGCCAGAGGCAGTACGCCCACGGATGCTCCCACGACAACCCATGGGCAACTGTCTGTGTGGTACCATCGGAGGACCCTGCCCATGGCTGCTGTGTGGGGACGCATGTGCCACAGGTACCACATTACCCTGGTCTATGCCCACTGTATCCTGTCCATCACCTAGGGACAATGGTGACAAAGGATGTACTGGCAGGATGACTGTGCACAATGATGGGGTTGACAGCTGTGTTCTGTCAATTGGCTGACCAATGGCGGACCCTGACACACCTTCCTGTACCATTACACAAATATCATCATTACCAGTACCCATGGCACAAGATTCAGCTTCCCTGCTGCAGGTCACCAGAGCAGCACCAGAACCTGTGGGAGGAAGACAGGAAACACAGTTTACAGTCTCCAGACATTGTTACCAGTGATGCACTTCTGCACACATGCACACATGGACACATGCACACATGCACACATGGACACAGGCACATATGCACACATGGACACATGCACAGATGCAGACATGCACACGTGGACACATGCACACAGGCACACATGCACACATGCACACATGCACACAGGCACACATGCACACATGCAGACATGCACACATGGACACATACACACGTGGACACATGCACACATGCACTTCTGCACACATGCACACATGCACACATGGACACATGCACACATGCACAGATGGACACAGGCACATATGCACACATGGACACATGCACAGATGCAGACATGCACACGTGGACACATGCACACAGGCACACATGCACACATGCACACATGCACACAGGCACACATGCACACATGCACACATGCAGACATGCACACATGGACACATACACACGTGGACACATGCACACATGCACACGTGGACACATGCACACATGGGCACATGCACACATGCACACGTGGTCACATGCACACATGCACACATGCACACATGGTCATGTGTACACATGCACACATGCACACGTGGACACAGGCACACCTGAACACATGCACACATGCACATGTGGACACAGGCACACATGCACACATGCACACGTGGACACAGGCACACCTGCACACATGCACACATGCACACATGGGCACAGGCACACCTGCACACATGCACACATGCACACCCCGCAGTATACACACAGAGCACTACTGAGTTACACTACTGTTACTAGCACTATCAGGACTATTATAGGTTATGTTAAACACACTCACGAGCATGGATGGCGTGCCTTGCTGTAACCCCGGAGGGACCTGCAGAAATGATGAGATTAATGTCAGTGGGCACAACTGTGCCATTAATATTGCATATGATACAGTGTACTGAACAGTCAAGTGTACATATGGCATATTACCTGCACGCTCCATGCCATGCTGCTGTGTGGAACCAGCCTCCATCATAATGCAGGTGTACTGCTGTTGCTGTTCTGGGGCTGGAGCCACAACACTTAGGAGAAGCCCCTCCAGTCTGGTGAGGAGGGGATGTGTGGCCACCCCACCTCCTGTGGCAACCTGTTGCCTGTGGATATCTGATGCATGCTGATGGATACTTCAGATTAAATCATTGCAGTGATGTCGCACCTGCTCATATGTCCTGTTATGCGTGCCAATATCATTTTCCCTACGGACAAGGTCTTGCCACAGTGCAGTCCTCTCCTGCTGATTCTGACTGGTGCGGGAAAAAAGGATGTCATACTCCCGCACCAGGCTCTGGTGGATCTCCTCGTCTTCCGCTACAGAGTAGGCGGGATTACGTTGATGTGCCATCTCCCTGGAAGAGAACACAAACAGGATATCAGCAGACTATGTCAGCAATATATGGCACACATACTATACATGATACTCATGTGTAGTGATATACTACTACTCCCATATGTTGCATGTATGTGTGTCATGGTGGATACACAGGTACATGGCCAGATATCAGTGCTCAGCCAACACCTGTGCAACAATACCTGCCACATTCCACACAACATAGTAGCATGCCGCATCGGTCAGCACACACTGACAGGTTCAATGCACAACCTCACTCTGGGGGTTCATCCCAAGGTACTGTATGTGGGACGCCATCCACTACTGTGATGTGGACAGAAGTTACTCGGCCTGGATATACATATCCCACCACCACCACCAGCACAGTAGACTACTTTGATATGTATGTGATTAGACAGTTATTCACTTGCTGGGACTGAGATGGTATCCATGCAGCACACTGGGCCAGTGGAAGCCACAACCCACACTGCTGACCCCTTTGCAAATGCTTACCACGGACATGCCACAGATTGCAAGGAACTTGCACACACATTTCTAACCCAGACCCTATGCACAAAGGTTAGGCATCCTGTCCGGTGGACCCCAGACAGAGGCAGATTGTATAACAATAGCAGGAGGCTACTGCAAGACAGAGCACATTCACATTAAGGGAAGGCATCTGTGGTCAGCACTGGTACTACGCTACGGTCCGTCATAACAATGGCCACGGCCTACTCTGGGAGGGAAATGGCCACAAAAACTATGGATGACCACAAGGCCTTCTTCAGTTATGTTACACATATGGACCACATGCCTCAGATATGCTCTGTGTTAATACACACCTACTTAACATTCACCAAACACACGGATATTGGCAACAGTCTTGCAGACAGATTTGGTGCACGTATCCCCCCTCCTGCTCCCCCACCAGTTGAAATATTTATTACAGCTGTATGTAACCTCCCTATCATCTCACATGTCCAGGTGAGGGCCGCCCTCAGCAGAGCAGAACACACAGCATCACTGTGACCTCATGGTATCCCTGGATGTGTGCTACCTGCACTCTGAGAGGACATACAACCGCATATAACACTGAAAATTTATCTTGGCCATACTACAGGATATGTACCTGGACAGTGGCATACAGCGATAGTGGTCCCACACCACTAAGGAGGCACCTCGACTGACCCTGGGAACTACCACATCATATGCATAACCGGCCTGGTCTGCTAAGCTATGGAATTATGCAGTATGGGATGCATATGCAGTGATATCAGGTACCTGCAGACACTTGTTCCCAGCCAGTGTGCCTTTGTAATGGGCTGATCCTGCCTTTTGAACCTGGCTGACCTTTCAAAGCAGTCACTACAGCCATTGCTGGGGGCAACGCACAGACAACTGCTGCCAGGATCATGGCCTAAGACAGATTGACATGTAATGTATGGTCATCCCCTTTTGGTGGAACTACGTACACACAACATATCACATGGACATACCTATAGATACAGACCTATGACACATTTGGAGGGTTCACAGTATGCACACTATTAACCTGCTACTTTGCATTATCTGTGTTTGTTGCAGCTGGTTGCGTTACCACTGCTTCTGCTTGCTGCTGCTACTGTCACTGCTGACAGCTTAGAGTCACAGAGACAGTGTATAATTTTATTTTTTTTTGTTCTCTCTCTCTCTCTCTCTCTCACTTTTCTCTCTCCCTCTGTTTGCTTCCAGACAGTGCAATGAATGTATTGCATGTGTGGAGTGTTAGTACTGGATGCTTTTGTAGGTATCTGCATAGGTCCATGTGATGGCCTCTGCACCAATTGTAAGCCAGCATTTGCTAATTGCATACAGCCAGTTGTGTACTGATTGCAGTTCTCACTGTGATTTCAGGTCAGTGCTATAAAAGGGTATGTGGGATAGGCGTTGCCCTTTCAGATTGTAAGGGCGGGGACCATGCTGGTATGCTGTGGACAGTGTTCTGTGAGTGTAAAGGTTAGTATCTCTCTCATGATTCAGGCTGTTTTGTAGATTCACATTTCTCCATTCCTCTCTCATGTTCCCTGTAGTAAGTGTGTATGCACAATGACTCCTACAACTATATATATATATATATATATATATATATATATATATATATATATATGTACATATACATACATTTATATATGTACGTTAACTGACATTATTACCTACAAGCTACCAACTAGCATGGCTGTTTGTGTTCACACACTACTATTATGGGAATCCAGTAGTTTTGACAGTAATTCTACATGACATGCTTTGGGTACTACACATCCTATATTCCCTTTACATTCATCCCTACTATTACATGTTATATTTATTTTAGCACAATGTTCTTGTATAAGAGTCATGGCTTAGTGGTAGGTCATACAGACTAGTGTTTCCAAGGTCTTGGGTTCGGGACTGACAGTGGGATTGTATTTTGCTTTTGAACTGAGTACAGGACCTGTCAATCAAAGTGACTAAGGAACTTTTAAGCAGTTGTAACCGGGTTAGCTCTGGTTTGCGCGGAGCTCACCCATGCGCACTGGCAGTTAGCTCCACGCACACACGCGCACACCCGCTTACAACCGCTTAACAGTGCTTACTCTGGCGCACACCTGCGCTATTTTCTTTGAAAGAAAAACAAATGGGGAGACAGGAAAGTGGTGAAAAAAGGGTCACAAAGAGGGTAAGACAGTAGGGAAACAAGCTTGGGATTTGCAGGAGGGATGTAGGTAAGGCCCATAGCTGCCCATTTCTTCATCAGCAACAGCTGTGCATATGTATGTAATTTGGTGTGACATTTGAAACCTTCCACCCCTGAGAGAGGTGTCAGGACAACAATAATACTTGTTGTACAGCCAATTGTAATTGATAGATTCCATGTCCAGCAGACATGTGTGCGGAATGGGCAGCTATGTATGGGGTGTAATTTTTTTGTGGGTACAGAGTGCCCTTTTTTTTTTTTTCAGGTGAGAGTGGTATGTCAGGTGAAGGAAGTTGGTACAGCTGGGGAGGTAGGTTTGGTAGGTAAACAGACAAGACAAACAAGACGCATACAGGGGCGGTGTATGACACGTGTGTGGGGGTTACACAATTGACGGGGATGGAGGTTTGGATATCCAGAGCCCATGAGCCCACAGATGGCAACAGTGGAACTGATATCCCCAGCCATAGGCAGTTGCCACTGTTCCTTCACTGCCCAGGATGGGGCTGTGCTGGGGGATGTGTAGGCCGGGCAACAGGCATGCCCGGTAGTTGTGCCACCTGTGCCTCAAGTGGGCGTAGGGGCTCGAGGACAGAGTCCCAAATCTCCCTACGCACCACAGTCCGGACACTACGGAGGGTGAGTGGTGGTTCTTCTCCGGCCACACTTGCAGAGGGGGGGGCGAGCCCCATTCTCTGCAGCGCTTACACCCGCAGGTGGCACAGGGCCACCAGAGGAGGGTCCAGACTCGGCACTAGTCCCAGGTACACTTGCCAGCTGAGGTGGGAGAGGTGGGTCCGCTGGAACCCGCCTTCCCTGTCATCCTATGTTTTGCATTATGTCATGTCAGTTTGGATTAGTGACATATAATACCATTCACAATTAGTTGTAACAGCATGCATTAGTATTCCCATTAACCAAACACTCAGATATTCACACCATTGAACAGCGTGCATAACACATGCATAATTTGAACAGCAATACACAGTCCAACAACATGCAGGGTTAATTGATGGCAACAGGCCATCAGGTTTGGATGTATGAACAGGGCAGATACATCAACAGATATGCAAATATATATGACCCAACAGGACAAACGTCCAGGGGTTTTAATTGTGATTGCACATAACATTTTCACGTGGAATGGGTTATATGTGGCAATAGGGTGGGGTGAAGAAAATAATATTAACACCTTCAAATACCAATACATATACTGTACATTTCTAATAGCTACAGATATATACACACTACTGTTCTAACTACAGTTTCCTATATGATAACTATTTCAACTTGGTGATAGGACTGTTACTGCAACATCAATATACATTTTATTGTTTTTCATACACATTCATATCTAGCTTTGTTCAGCTACATCATCCTGCTACATTTGCTTTATATAGCTGTAGACAAGTGTGGATGTTTGGTATATCAGACAATCATCCTATCTGCATATTGCAGACTGAGAGCAACATATCCAGATTTTGGGATACACATCCCAGATGCAGCAACACTTTGAACAGGTTTCGCTGTTTGGTTTTGATTCTCACATGCATGTCATTCTTTCTTGACTGCAGTATACTTTATTCAGGGTTTATTACTACTGTATTGCTGGATTCATGACACTTTCTCACACTCTCTCCCTTGCTTTCATTTTACTATTCAGGATGGTACTTACTTCTAGGCTTTATTGACATGTTTTACCTGTAGTTATTATAATCCTTTCCAGCAGTCTCACTTCTGTCATGTTTCAGTATTTCAACAGGGATATATTTCACATATGTGATTTCATCATCTTCTGCAGCTATACTTTTCAGCCTGCTGCAGGTTGTGTACTATTTTCTTACAGGTGGGGCATTTTTATTTCAGAATTTATGTCAGACATTTTCATTTTTCGGTTTAACTAAAAGGCTGAAACACACTTTTGTAATCAAGCAATACTTGCAGACACTTTCACACTGTTACTTGCACATTTTATTCCATAGTGAATACACTGCACTCTTTTTCTGACTGTCATACTTTTATATTTCTTTACTGTTACTGGTAGTGGATTACTGACCTGCCTGGTGGCGCAACCGCACCAGCCTATCGCCATAGGCTCTGCGGTTCGCAGAACGGACACCTGCAGCTGTAATATAAATGAAGTAATATTGGAATACACATCTCCATAATATCAGCTAGTTTAATTTCTTACAAACATAATTAAATGTAACTTACTCAGTAGTGGGGCGTTGGGCATTTGCCGGGCCTCCTGGATCCAAAGGTTCAGTTGGTCCTGCTTGCATCTCTTCAGGTCCGCATGGTGGTAATGGACCTGCTCACCAGTCCTTGGAATCCCTGTGGCACTGGTGAGATCATGAGCCAACCGGTCCCATGCCTCAGCTCTGTATGCTCCCCAGAGGACCTGGCCCTGCATGAGTTGGGCTTCATGATTGTGGACTAGGAGCCAGACCATGTACCTGGACTCCTCAATGCCCCACCTCTGTGCTCGAAAGCAACTACCCTCTCCTACTCCTGTCATTCTGCCTGCAGTTCAGTTCTACAATTGTTTATGTTGTGTATTCCCGCCTATGGGGCTTATATAGTCCGTTTTTCCCGCACATATCTGTGATTGGCCATTTTGGAATTGTATCAACTTCAGTAAACCTGCATTGTCATGCTCCAGTTTGTATTCATTCCTATATATTAGCTATTATTGCATTTCTAGGTACTGCTGCCATGGCTTAGTGGTTTGGTACCTTGACTATGGTGTATAGTATCCTGAGTTCGAACCTGGCCACTGCTTTTTATTTTTCATGACTGTCTAGACATGCTGAGGGGTGTGTCTGTGTAAAGGCAGTTTTGATACGGCTTGCTCAATGTTGCCCGTTGGTTAGCTTGTTTGCACGGTGCGCAGCTTTGCGCAAATGGGGTACGCTGGTTTAAGCCTCATTTGGCTATCGGTACGCATATTATGCTCAGCTGAGCTAGGGGCACTTAAATTCAGTGTGTTAAACTACTGCTCAGCTACAGGCACTCATTTTGCACTAGTTAAACTACTGCTCACGTACGGGCAGATGCACTCACCCTGTTAAACTGTAGCTCAGCTATGGGCACATCTGGCATTTTTTATTCTTTTGTTACCTCACATTTCTTCAATATAAATGGGCTATTTCATTACACTTTACATAAAATGTGGTTTTATGTGTACATATTTGTCAGGGACTTGTTTCGTGCTTATTTTGCTAAAAGTAAAAATTGGTGTTGTGGGGGTTCGAACCATGAATGCCTGCTCTTCAGCCAACATTTCTACCACTACACTATTGCTTCCTGGCTTGCTTTGCATATTTAGTTCTTATATGCTTTCCCACTGACTGCTAACTGTAGCTGCGCTACGGGCACGCCTGCGCAAATGAGCGCACTCACGGTTAAACTTTTTTATAATTTAAAAAAAATATATAACATGTTTATTTATATGTTTTCTGTTCATAGTCTGTGGGGGCATGTGTTGTGTTGTGTTTATTCACATTTCTGTGGACTCTGTCGTGGGTGTTTACTTTGGGCACTTTTCCTCTTCTGGGAGCGTGTCCGCTTACAGGGCTCGGCCTACGGACAAGCCCCCTACTGTCTTACATGGACCATGTTAGCCTTAGGTGTGATTCAGCATGCTCTCATGAATATGCAAAGCATGCTGACATCACTACGTTTAACTGCAGCCTCCGTGTATGAGTTATAACTCTTACACGGAGGCTTCGTGAATCCTGCCCTAGGTCTGGCTGAATGATGAGGGGAGTGTTCTGGTTAGAGTATAGAAATATACAAATGACACGGGAGATGAGAAAAAGCAAAACAGGTAGCAGGAAGGGTGAAGAGATAAAATAATGGCAAGTACATTAGGACATAGAATTCACATATTTTTGCCACTAGTCTTTACTACAGAGCCTCTGAGACATCTCAGGGTAAATAATATGATACCAGTAGCTATATTCCAGGCCAGAAAATGATGGACTGGGCTAAGTTACAATCATATAACATCAAAGCAGTCTGACACTAATAGCAGGATTATTATAGAGGCATTATACTCCAGTAGCACCTAGTACTGCAGTTTACTAAGCACAGCACTGGTAACAGCAGAACAGCAAATATTCAGCTAAGCATTTGTAAGCATAGTTGGTGTATAATAATGCTAGGTAATTGCAGATACAGCCCTTCCACTGCTGTCACTAAAAATGGACTATAAAACAGCAAATTGCTACTTAATAAATTACAAAAAACTATGTTATCAAAATTATTACAGTGAAAGTTTCAAAGACATAAAACTGTCAACAGAATTAAATGTCAAACTAAAATACACATGCACAATCCATAATTAATATCAGGTGACGGACTGAAAATATATTCTTTACTGCTCTGGAAGCTTTACAAAAAGAAAACAGGAGATAGCATCAAGACTGTGGGAGCAGAAGTAAGAACATAAAATAATATGAGAGATTGCTGGGCTGCTTTCTCAGAATGTAGACCTCAAGAATTTTACATTTGTATAAATGATTCTAAACTCAGTACAACAGCAAGGACAATACTGCAGTGTTACAACTATAGTGTAGCATAAGAGAGGAATAATCGATCTGCAAACTCTGTCAAACTCATCCAAACAATAATACTTACAGTACAAGATAATTGGCACCTTAAAATAGTGAGTATAATTTTTCAGAAAGCAAAACATGAGCAATACATATGCAAAAAATGCCAGCACAGTATAAAATCCTAGGTTTCTGCATTGGTGTGCTTCATATACAATCTAACAGCATAAAATTGCATTTGTTTATAAACACAGACATTTATTTCACTTAAATTTGATATTTACAACTAATTTCAGGTTTATATCTGATAAAAAGGCAAAAATGCAATTTGAATGCTAAAAATGTCACTTGCAAGGCATGCACAAGTCCACAAGGGAACCTATGTATTCTAATAATCAAAATGTTACAAATCCCACAAGAAGTGTTTTGAGGAGCACAAAGCACTCTAGGAAGTTTCAAAATCAAAACAAAGTCAGGTGGCTGTTCCACTTAGAATGTTGTGGGACAGTAAACAATCAGTGAAGTAGCCCAAAAGGAGTATCAGTGAACTGGCCCAAAAGGAGGTCTCAGTGAACTGGCCCAAAAGGAGGAGGAGATAAGTGTCTGCAATTGGTACTGTTTCACTTATATAAAGGAAGGATGTAATGAGAAAGCTTCCACACTTGCTAAGTAGGACACTGGTAGCAACAATAATTTAGTTCATAAAAATAAAATGTGAAAAATAAAGAAAGCGTGATTGGGGTGGTTTGACAAAAGCTACTGCTTATTGGGGAACTGGTAAGAATATGAAAAGGGTCTAAAGGATCTGTGTTGAATTATCATTGAGAAGATTAAGAAAAGTTAGAAAGACACTGTAAAGCTCAAAGCATGTCAACAGTCATTTGAAACTGTACCTTTCGATTAGGAACCAAGGTGAATGAAAGTAGAAGAAGCAATGAAAGCTTTACCAAAGACCAAAGCATCAGGCATTGGTGGCAGTCCCTTTGGGGTATTATAGCCCTCAGGTGCAGCTGTACCAATATACGTAAAGCTCTGACAGGATGTTTGTAAGATTGCCCCATATATCAGCGTTGAATAAAAGTGATCCAACTAATTAGGGAAATGATTGCACAATCACTGTAGTCCCAAACATTAGTAATATCTGTCTCAAGGTTATTTAGTGAAGATTAAAAACATTCTTGGGGACAGAGCTGACAGAAGAGAAGCAAGTTTCGACAAATAGTGAGGAATAAAAGAAATCATCATGGATGTGATATGGATCTTTGAAAAGACAAGAGAACATTAAAAGGATATCTGCCTGTGTTTCATTGGTTATATTATCCAGGATTTTGACTGTGTAATGCATAAAAAATTCTGCATCATATTGAGAAATATGGGTACACCAGAACACCTAATACTTCACATGTGTGCGCAAGCATGACTTCAAACAGGTTCATAGGTTCATAGGTGTCTACTAGGCTAATGGCCCTGGAGCCTTTACAAGCCTAGCCCATAGGATTACCCTGGTATCGTGCCACCTAACCCTAGTTTCCAGTGCCTCTATTGAGTAGAGCCACTGGAGTGATCCCCGGGGTGAATTTTCTATTTCCCATCCACTCATCAAGATTTCTCTTGAAGAGGGCCAGTGAGGTGCTTTGTTTGACATATGTGGGAAGTCTATTTAATAACATGGGCAGTTTCTGGGTTATAAACCTGTCCCTTCAGCACATTCTGTTGACTGTGGTAATGAGGTTGAGGTCTCTGGAGCATGTGGTGTGGAGGGATTGGGATTTCTTTAGATGTAGCACTTCTAACAGAGCTGGGTCAGACATGGCTTTATAAGTCAAGCAGAGATCATCTCTAAGTAGGCGATATGAGACAGAGAATAGTTGGGAGTTTTTTGAGTCTGTCCATATAGGACAAATGTTTAAGCCCTAGTATCCTCTTTGTGAAGTACTTTTGTGGCCTCTCCAGTTGTTGCAAATGTCTAGTGAGGTACATGCTAAATGGGGCATTGTACTTGATGACTGATCTAATGAGGGAAGAAGGGAGATAATGACCTCATTCTTCCTGGATGCAAAACCCTTAGTAATGAGATGTGTCACATAGGACTTTCAGACCACAGTGGCAGTGTGGTGGTCAAAAGAGAGGTTGCTGTCAACCTGTGTTCCCAGATCTCTTATAATGCCTTCTGTGTTCAATGGACTACTATTGTTGTAGTAGCTCATGGGAACTGGGTTTTCCCAAAGGGGATGATGACACATTTTTTGACACTGAGCTTAAGGCCATGGTTTTGACATCAGTCATTGGTCTCAGTGAGGCCTTTCTGTAGGATAAAAATAAACAGCCTCTGCAAGGCTCGAACCCAAGACCATGCACAAAGTGATTTACCACTAAGCCATGCCAGATATATGACATGTATGCTAGGGACTCAAACCCAGGACCTCTGGAACTGTAGACCATTTCTCTACCCATTTAGCTTCTTGGATAGTAGATCCAACAAAGCAAGATGAAATGGAATGGTTTAGATTTAGTAAAAGTGAATAGCAAGGCTGCATGCATTTCCTGTACCTCTTTCATTTATAAACAGTAAAATTGTCAGAGAAACAGGACTATTTGTAGAAAACCAAGGGAAAACTGGAGAAAATATTGACAAGCTTTGCTGTTCAAGATACCTCATTACATGCTGAAAGTGAATATATTCAGAAATATCTGTATCAGGATTAAAAAAAGTCTCAAAATGTGCTTGTACCATGAGAAAAAGAAGGCAAAGATCCTGAGTACTAATCAAAAGCAATATGTTTATTCTAGAGGAAGAAGAAAAAGAAATAGCATACACTTTGAACCTGCTTGGATCAATAATAACTGTATGACAATCAGCAAGAAATCTGACAATGAATCAGTTTTGGCAAAGGAACCAAAAAGAATCTACACATGATCTAAATGTGCAGAGATATATCTTTGTGTATAAAGATTAAATTTGTTCAGTCTGTATTATTTTCAATAACACCATTCTTCTTCTTCTTTTCCCAATTAGGGGTCGCCACAGTGGATCACCTTGTCTGCTTATGATTGACAGTGGAGTTTTACAGTGTCGAGTTGCCAGCCTGGTGCCCAACCTTCCACAGAAGGCACACACATGCACATACTCACACCTAGGGCCAATTTAGAGTGTCCAGTCCACCTGCAGCATGTCCTTGGGATGTGGGAGGAAACCAGAGCACCCAGAGGAAACCCACTTGCCCACAGGGAGGACAGGCAGACTCCACACAGAAGGCACCCCAGCTGAGGATTGAACTGGAGAACCTCTTGTTGTGAGGTGGCAATGCTAACCACTGCACCACCATGGCCGCCCATTTTCAATAACACCATATGGATATAAAAGGCAGTGAAGAAATGACAAACAGAAACTGCTGACTGGGAATGTCTAACTGGAAAGCCCAACATTTAGTGGAGTCCTAGAAAAAAAGCCTCCAAGTAATAATAATAATACAAAGCAGGAGCAAAAACAAGTGCAGTGATACTTAGCATGAGTAAAGATACATAGAGTTAGCAATTAGTAGCAGCACTGAGTATCAGATAAGCGAGAGAGAGAGTCACAGAAGTACAGCAAAAAACATGTAACTGTACAACATAATGCAGTACTACTAGAGGAAAGTTATGAAGCAAGGCAGGAATGTTGAACACACAAATACAATGGAAAAATACATAAACAATGAAATAAATAAAAGACAAAGGCAATGCTTCAATGTAAATTCCTTATTCCTTTATTATACACAAAATAATGACTGTTTTATATTAATGAACACAAGGCGAGCAAAGCACAGCATAATATGAGCAGCTATTATAATAAAAGATTGTACTACCCTCATACAGCATTGTCAATTTGGCTGAAGGTAGAAGTAAATATACAGTATGAGCCAACAATACAGATATTTGGCTAGTAGATGAAATTTGTGATGGTAAAAAAAAAACATAGCATGCAAAACATATGAGTAAAACAGTTCCAGATTATGCTTCCTAGATAAAATATTTAAGGGTGATACAGTGAGTTTTGTCTGTTACTGTGAGACTGTAAGTTTGATACTTTGTGATTGTACTTCTGAATGTTAATTACTCATGGACAGAATTCCTGCCATGAAGCTGAAGAAGTTTTATGATATTAGACTTTCCAAGATGGTTGCATACTAATAGCTTAATTTCAGCTCTGCCAGTAAAAAAAAGAAAGTGAAAGCTGAGGGCCAGGAACTCTGTCACTTTTAGTAAATTCAATTACTGACTACTCAGTACACAGCATGGATGCCAGCAAAGAAGAAGCTAAGAGAGCCTGAAACAAAATCAACTAGAAAAGGTGAAGAGAAAACACACCAACTGGGAAGAATCATGCAGCTGTTCAGCTAAAGCCAGTTCAAGCTCCAGCTCTGGTGCAAGAGATGGCTTCCAGTAATCTAGAGTAAAAATAAGTCAAATGTGCTCAGAGCTGATTAAAATAAATGAAACATTCAAGGAGTATGTCAACTCAAAATAGATGGCAGGAAATATGGAATAAGCTTAGAACAGATATTCAGATGAGCTAATAAAACTGCAAAAGTCAAAATAAAGAAAAAGCTGACTAATTATGAGACTATTCAAGAAAATATGTTTCAATAATGGAAGAATTGGAGGACAGAGCAAATCTGAAAAAAATTTGAAGGAACAGACTGAATTAATTTTATGAAGACACCAATAAACAACTGGACTAGTATTCCACAAATGGAACTGTTAATTGAAAGGGCACAACTAAGACCTGTATTAGTAAAGATGTAAACCCATCAGAAATAAAGAGTTGAGGGGGGGGTGTGGCCAAGGATGAACACAGGATAGCAGCAGATTTCTTCAGCTCCACCAATTTCATTACATTGACAGGAATTAATTACTTAAAAAATTAATTTTTGAAGTAATTTTCTTTCTAAATATGTTTGTTTTATATAGGTCTTGAACTATATCTAAAAAAGAAAGGAAATCTTAATAATATTCCTGTCAGAAATTACTTTGGAATTTTTCTTGTCAGTTTATCAGTCTGAAATGAGTTCTAGTAAGACAAATTCTCAAGACTCCAGCATCAAGAAAGAACTTCAGTCTCTGATAATTATAGTCCAGCAACTTACTGCTAAGATGGATAAAATGGATACTAAAATAGACACTTTCATAGAAAAAACTACAAAACAAATAGACTTGTTACATATGGACCTGCAACAACAGAAGATCCAGATGACAGGCATAGAAGAAGCTGTGAATGACATGGAAAATAGAATACAAGAAGAGGAAATCAACATTGAGTTTCTGCTGAAACAAAATACACATTTACAAACAAAGCTGGATGACCTGGAAAATAGATCTAGGCAATAACATTAGGATTTTTGGACTGCCAGAAAATATTGAAGGTAACAATATTACTTCTTTTTTAACAACATGGCTCCCTAAAACTTTAGATTTACCAGAAGCATTCTCTTTTGGTATCGAAGAGCACATAGATCTATAGCTAATACTAACTCTAACAAAAACTATCCTAGATCAGTTATAGTTAGATTTCTATCATCTTTTGATAAAGAGATGGTTCTTAAATCTGCTTGGGCTAAAGCTCCTGTTAAGATTAATGAAACAACTGTGTGTTTTGACAATGACTATTCTTCCATGGTATTAGCTAAAAGAAAAGATTTTCTGCCACTAATAAGGGAGCTTAAAAAAGCACAGTTTAAAACATACCTTCTGTTTCCTGCCAAGCTTAAAATCTTCCTTCCTGATGGTCCTAAAATTTTCGATGACTTAGACTCTGCTTTACTGTTTATCAAAAAATAAGATTTTGGAAAAAATAGAAGAAATGGAATGGGCTAGTCCTTCGTTAAAGAGACTGGCAACTGAAACTTCGTGGAAGACTTCAGAGAAGAAGAAGAGACTAAAAACAAATGATTTGTACTATGTTTTTTCTCTCTCATCATTTTATTTTATTATTAATCTTTTAAATATAGTTCCTGCATTTCCAAGAAGCAACAAATATTTTGAAAAGATTTAATCAAAGTTATTCTCTGTGTGCAAAGAAATGTTTTGTTTCATAACTAGTCAAAATATCTGGAGATTTAATGGCAAGCTGTGATTTAACTTGTTTCTCTTTCTGAAGAGGAAAAATAAGGTCAGTAATTTGATACATTTTTTTCCTTTAAAAGTTTATATGTTCTTCAAATGCTATTCCTAATTATACTTTCTTGATTACACTGCTTATGCTTGTTTGTAAATAATCTGTCATGCTTTAACTAATAATAATTAGAACTAAATAATAGTAAATAATATGTTTTATTTTTAACTCTATTAATATAAACAGTAAGTAACATTCTATTGTATATACTTCTTATAGCTTTCTCTTACATTTTTTTTATTTCTGCCTTACACCCTTTTACTTTCTACTCTCTTTTCTTTTCTTTATTAATATATAGAAATGCTTTTGATCATATAGACACAGTAACTAATAAGATTTGCATAGGAGTTGAGTTGGGACAAAAATGTTGAGTTTTGTTACTTATTAATAATTTTGGGCTTGATTTCACTTACATAGAGTCTGTAATAACCTGTAGAATGCATTGCAAAGGTTTTGTCATGTTTAGATGCATTTACACTTCTAAATTAATGTTTGTCACTAGTTTTTAATAAGTTTCCCGCCAAATTGTTAAGAGAGACAATCTGGGATGTGGGCTGTCTCATGCACATTGTCCATGAGCTACTTCAAAAGCTTCAACTCTCAGAATTCTCACAGAGAAGCTGAAAGCAGCTAGTTTCACCTTTGACCTAGATATCACACTGACACATCACAGATACAGGAATGACACTACCTAATTATACTTTCTTGATTACTCTGCTTATGCTTGTTTGTAAATAATCTGTCATGCTTTAACTAATAATAATTAGAACTAAATAATAGTAAATAATATGTTTTATTTTTAACTCTATTAATATAAACAGTAAGTAATATTCTATTGTATATACTTCTTATAGCTTTCTCTTACATTTTTTTATTTCTGCCTTACACCCTTTTACTTTCTACTCTTTTTCTTTTCTTTATTAATATATAGAAATACTTTTGATCATATAGACACATTAAATAATAAGATTCGCATAGGAGTTGAGTTGGGACAAAAATGTTGAGTTTGGTACTTATTAATAATTTTGGGCTTGATTTCACTTACATAGAGTCTGTAATAACCTGTAGAATGCATTGTGAAGGTTTTGTCATGTTTAGATGCATTTACACTGCTAAATGAATGTTTGTCACTAGTTTTAATAAGTTTCCGCCAAAATGTTAAGAGAGACAATCTGGGATGTGGGCTGTCTCATGCACAGTGTCCATGAGCTACTTCAAAAGCTTCAACTCTCAGAATTCTCACAGAGAAGCTGAAAGCAGCTGGTCTCACCTTTGACCTAGATATCACACTGACACATCACAGATACAGGAATAGCAGATTAATAATATGTGTTAAAACCTATGTCCCAAACATATACATTACTATAACTCATTTAATTCATCTGATTGACAAGCATAAATAATTTTATAACTCTATACTGGAAGAAATTGTCATGTGATATATTTTAAAGCAGTAGTATAGCATGTTTGTAAAATCTGGTTACTAAAATGTGTTTGCTGTGCATTATTTTGTATAAAGCAGACAGATTTATTGAAGGGACAGCAATGTTAGATGGTGCTCAGTAAAGTTACAACTCAGTGAGATCAGATATATATATATATGTATGTGTGTGTGTGTGTGTGTGTGTATGTGTGTGTGTGTGTTTGTGTGTATGTGTGTGTGTGTGTGTGTGTGTGTGTGTGTGTGTGTATGTGTGTGTGTGTGTGTGTGTGTGTGTGTGTGTGTGTGTGTGTGTGTGTGTGTGTGTGTGTGTGTGTGTATGTGTGTATATATATATATATATATATATATATATATATATATATATATGTATATGTGTGTATGTGTGTATGTATGTATATATATATATATATATATATATATATATATATATGTGTGTGTGTGTGTGTATGTGTGTGTATGTAGATATGTATATAAATGTTTCTGAGAATCTGCTTAACTATGAAGTATGATTTATAACAATTTCTATGAATACAATATTTTATTCTATTGGCAATAATGAGTTTGAGTAAATGCTCATATACAAGCAATTCAAGGTTTTTTTGGAAGCTGTTAACTGTATTTACATGACAGAAAATAGATGCATCCTAATATATGTAATGTCTGAATCATATTAGCCAAAGTTTTTGATTTAAATGAATGTTAGAACTTATTTTTCTCTCTTCTTGATTTCTAACATCAAGATTATTTGAATGCTATTTGAATACAAGTGTTTTATATTACATGGATGTATATAGTAGTATGAACAGTTTTTAAAAAAAAAAAAAAAAAAAAAAAAAAGTTTATTTTAGTTTATATGATGCTGTTTTACCAAATGTGTAGTCTTGTCTTGCTAGATAATTGAATTGAAAACTGTTAACTTCAGTTAAATATAACTAGTATTAAATTGATAAGGTGGTAGCTGACGTACTGCTGCTTAGGGTAGGGGGTTAACTTGAGTGGTAAATACTACCCTAAGTTGGAGTTTATAACTCCAGGCTGGATGCAAGGTTTAATCCTTGCATTATTTTCACTTGTTCATTGTTATTTGTATATAGTTTTGACATCCACAATATATTTTGTACATTCATTGTCACTACAAACAAAATTGAATCCTATACGAAATCCCATAAGAGATTCAATAAATACAGCTATATTTAAAGGTACACCTAAAGGAGGAGATGTAACATTACTTATCTTGTTATTTGTTATTTTGATCATAAGATTCTTAAGTTTTAAAAATGCCAAATGACATCTTTAAAAGGAATTTCTTTAAACATTAATGGATTGAATAATCCATGTAAAAGGGCAAGCCTAATAAGATACATTAATTTACATAAGGCCAACTTGGTCTTCCTACAAGAAACCCATCTCTTGAAAAAAGATATTGATAAACTAGCCACAAACAAATATACAGTATTGGTTAGTTCAGAGCACACTCAGAAAAAGAGGAGTGGCTATTTTATGGAATAAAAGTATGCCCATTCCTAAAACCATTAAGTCTTATCAGGATGACAAAGGAATGTTTTGTATGGTTACAATACAAATTAATGGGAAGACTTACACTTTAATTAATGTATATTGGATACCTGGAATTGGTATTAATACAGTGAAACATCATCTTGATAAGATCATATCATTCTCTATAGGAGATATTATTTTAGCTGGTGACTTTAATTGTATACTACATGAAAGTGATACTACCACTATAGGAAAGAGAAGAATTACATCTAATGCAAAACATTTAAAGGATTTTGCTAATTCTTATCATTTGAATGATATTAATAATCAGATAGATTCAAAATCATTACCATACACCTTTTTTCTAACAGATACAAAACTTATTCAAAAATAGATAGGGTCTTTATTTCTAACCAGATGGTAACAGATTTAATTAATTCCAAAATCATTTCATGTCCTATATCTGATCATAATTCAATTGTTTTTGAATTCATGATAAAAATACTCATAATGTTCAGATCAAAAGGATACCAGCATACTTAACTCAACTAAAAGACTATAAAGATTATATACTTTCAGAAGTAAAACATTTTTAGACATAAATAACACTCCTGAAGTCTCCATTGTTTATGTTTGGGATGCCTTAAAATCATATCTATATGGACAAAGTATCAGATGGTATAATAATAAAAGGAAATCTTGGGATAAGGAATTGTTAGATATTCAAAGTAAATTAGACTCTTATAAACATAATAATAAAGAAAATATTATGGACAAGAAAGTTATTGAAGAAATAAACAAACTAAATGAGAAATACAAAGAAATTTTAACTCATAAAGTTAAAATAACTTTAGAGAATACAAGTTTTTGTCTTATTCAATAAGCCCCAAATACTTACATAGACTTAAAAATAAAACAAAAAGGTTGAATAAACAAAACCATATCAAAGAAATCTTTTCTCTAAGGAAAAGAAGAATGTTTCTAGTATACCAGAAATACTAGATGAATTTAGAAATCACTTTCACAAAATTAACCATAATAATATTAACATGGAACCTAAAGATAAAATAAAGGAGTTTATAACCACAAATATGAATAAAAAGCTTAATAAACAACAGATTAAACTATTGGACAAGAGTATTTCATATACAGAAGTTATTACACAAATAAATAAGCTTAAATCAAACAAAGCACCAGGTAATGATGGTATTATACCAGAGATATATAAAATCCTTTCTAAAAATACATATTCATTAATACATAAGGTTTTTATTTTGGCCCAAACTGAGTTAATAACCCCCCCCATCTTGGCAATATACATTTATTTCGCCAATTTTAAAACCTAATAAAGATCCAACTAGATGTTCTTCATATCGGCCCATCTCATTACTTAATGTTGATTATAAAATGTTTATGAATATCTTTGCTGATAGATTGAAGACAATCATTCCCGGCATTATAGATATAGATCAGACAGGCTTCATTGTAAATTGAAATACTTTTGATAATATAAGAAGAACTTTAACGTTAATAGATTTTGCAAATAGGAAAAAGAAAGATTTAACACTTATTAGTCTTGATATAAGTTCAGCATTTGATTCAGTAAGTTGGGACTATCTGTTTACCTTAATGAAGTGCACAAACTTTTCGGATGCATTTGTATATCTGTTTACCTTAATGAAGTGCACAAACTTTTCGGATGCATTTGTAAATCTAATTGAACATTTATACAAAGGAACGTTGGCTTATATTAAGGTAGGAACATATGTTTCCCAAAAAATACCCATTCTTAAAGGTACAAAACAAGGATGTCCACTTTCTCCACTATTATTCACTTTAGTAATGGAGCCTTGGGCTAATTTGATCAGAAACAGTACTGACATAGAGGGTTTTGAAATAGATGAAAATACAACATCCAAAATTCAACTTTTTGCAGATGATGTTCTAATTACATCAGCAGGATCTAATTCTTCTATACAGTCTCTATTTGATAACATGATGAATTTTAAAAGTATTTCTGGTTTAATATTCAATGAAGAAAAAACTAAAATACTACCTATATATACACGAAAAAATTTTCTCATTAGTGATTTTACTAAATATGTACCCAGTTCAGGTCAGATAACTTATTTAGGTATAATACTATCTAAAGATATTAAATCTATTATATATAATAATTATAATACCTGTTTTCTTAATATACAAAATCTTTTTAATACCTGGAATAATATGTTTTTTCTATGGAGGAGAGACTTACAATTATTAAAATGATAATATTCCCCAAGATTTTATACTTAATACAATCAATAATACTTCCACCTACAAAAATAATTATCAAGAAACTGAACACACTAATGTTAAATTTCTTATGGGCACCTAATAGACCTAGGATTGCATTAGAAACATACTAATAGCTGGTCTCAAGGGGGTATTTCTTTTCCAGACTTTAATTTATATACTATCTCTTCTATTGTAAAAGTTATTACTTTATTAATAGATCAGTCATATGTCACAAAATGGAAAGATTATTGGGAGCTAATTAGTATACACTTCATGAAAATCTCCTTAACACATAAAAATATGATTGTAAATAACTCCATGTTATGGTTACTAAAGGAATTTTGTACTTCACCTATTACACCTAAACATATGGTTTGTTACCCATTAAATATTATTATTAGTTATCGTAACTTTATATTCATGCACCCTAAGTATAGGGAATGGAATTTTATTGTATTTCCTATAATGTATACTCAGGGTATGCTTTTGTCATCTACTTCTGAAGGAACTCATTTAGCTATAGATAATGATCTAAAGTACTGGTATCAGTTGATATCTGATAATAAAGTTAAAAATCTAGATTTCTTAAAACAAGAATTTGATCTAAGAGAAACTTGCTGGTTAGAGGTTCAGACCTTTAGACAACATCTCATTAATAAAATATATTTAATGTCTATAACTGTTAAAGAATCTATTCCAACACTGATTGATTACTTGATATTAAATTTACAACATAAAGTTTCTGATAAAGGTAAACTTTCATACATACAAAAAGTTATCAGACAAGAAACTTTTTACAGTGTAGATTCATACTGGAATTATTTCACTTCTATTAATGGGGACCCACCAAATCAACAAGATAAACAATATATATTGGAATCTGCTTATAGAACTACGTCTTCCATTGTCTGGAGACTTTATACATGGAAATTTTTACATAGATCTTTTTATACACCTTTGATGATGAATAAAATAAATAATAAAGATAATCTATGTAAGAGATGTAATGTAGAAATTAATGCTGACTGGGCTCATATGTTTTATGGCTGTATAAAATTGAAAGAATACTGGAAGTCAATTAATGAATTTTTGCAGGCTCTTTTTACAGATAATTTCATTATTTCTAAATCTTATTCAACACACCTGTACCTCAAAGTGTTAAAAAGGTTAAGCTTCCCTTGTTATGGTCTATTCTAGCAGTGGCTAGGAAAATAATAACTAGAAATTGGATTTCAGATACACCTCCTTCGTTCAATGAATTTAAAAATGTTATGAATATAGTGTGCCATATGGAAATAAACACAATTAGGACTAGAACAAATAGAAAAACATCTTATTTTATTGTATGGGATAATTTACAAAATTTGTTAAAAAAAATTTAATTTCAATAGCATGGTATTTTAGTTTAATTAATTGATCTGATTGTAGTGGATGTCTTTGTAAATACTTTAGTTGTTTTGTTGAATATTATAATAATACCTATTTTAATTACTTGTATAAAATTGTTATGATATTTCTCTTATATGTTAAAACAATAAACCTGTTTTGAAAAAAAAAAGAAATAAAGAGTTAATCCTGACAAAACTGTGGCAAAAGGGCAAAGTATTTAAAGCTGGAGAAAGTACAGTATTTGTGGAAAATGTTTATTCACTGTATACCAGGCAGAAGAGAAACACATTTATTCCAGCAATCAGGGAATGTTGAGAGGCAGTTGTGAAATTCAAGCTGCTGTATCCAGATGTCTTTAGAATATTTTTCCTGGAAGACCAAGCTCATTGTTTGATGCAGAAAAGGCTAAGGATGAACTACAAAAGTTTGTCCAACAAAATGTAAGCCATCAATCAGAAGGTGACTCTGCTTCACATTCATCTGATAATAAAGCACACAGACAGACTTTGCTAGTGAAACCTTTTCCATTGTTCTAAAGGAAAATGAGAGACAGAGAAAAGCACAGGAGTTCATTAGAAGAATTAGGAGTACCTTGGAGTTGAGCCCTAATATGGTATTGGGAGACAGAGATGAATGGAAAGAAGACCAACAACAAAGAAATTATTAAATAAACATGAGAGTGCAAAGTACCAGTCATAATTATGAGCTATGGCTATATAAGAAAACATGGAAAGAGTGGGCTTTTGTTGACCTTGTTAAACTTGTGGGGAACTGAAAAGCATTTGCCTCATTTCATGTCATTAATGTTTGGAAGGACACTGAAAAGAGGCAAGAAGAAGGAAAAGTTGACTGTAAGTAAAACAATTTCTAGTCTTAACAGTATTTATATGAAACTTTTCATGATATAAATTGCATGTTCTTTAGCAAAGCATGTTTAGCTGTTCTTGTATGTGATAAAGATATTATGCTTTATTCTTTCTTTTTTGTTCTTTTTTAGTATTAAGAGATGTATGCATTACAATGCAAAAAGAGAAAAAAAAAGCATGTTAGACTGTAATCTTGGGTTGCTGATGTGGGTGATGGGGTGCAAAAGTACACAGATCATAATATATGTAGAGCTGTTTTTCTCATACTTTTGCATATGTGAATGTCTGTATTAAGACTCTTGGCATAATCTAATAACAAGTTTTAAGTGGGAACAAGTAAATAAGAGAACACTGAATACATACCTCTCAACCAATCATGGACAAATCTCAACAGAATCAGGGAAAAATCCAAAAATAATCATGAGCAATCAGTGACACATTTAAAGTATCAATACTATTAACTTGATACATTGAGAAAATAAGAGCATATGATTTAATATACATTTTCTGAAGTAAAAAAGTCTATAACTCTAATTATTGTCATTATTTATTAAGTGCAATTTACCACCTTTCCTCCAAAAGTCATAATTTTAGGACGGATTAAAAGGAAGTGAGCTAAACTTTGAGGCAAAATCAAAGACTGTTTGGACATATAACTGAATATAATGAAATGTTTTCCTTTAGCAATAAATGTTTCAGGTTGTCCTTAAAAATCTGCAGTTGTTACAGGTCTTCTTTCAGCATCAGACAGACTGGGACTCCATAACTACGACGATCCGAGGCTTTATAACTCTTTGTTTGTTCTTTTTTTTCTACCAGGCCCTGTGAAACTTGTGATTACATCCTTATCTTGAAATTCCACTGTGTCCACGACGTTTTTCCAAAGATTTATGGCTCCTATGAGTGTAAACAAGCCACGAGGTAACAGGAAGTCCTTTGGAGGATGCAGGGGGACTGATTTCAACGTAGCGCATCCAGGAGGTCCGTCCGCAAAATGGTTCCCCCATCGCAAATTTGAAATGAAGAAAACAAGCTCAGCAAGTAGGAAGGACTATAGAGAAGCTCTAGAAACTGTTTGGAATTAAAAATGAAGCTTCCTGGACTTATTTGGAGGGTAAATGGCTTCTGTATGGTATAAGGAAATGTACAGCTGCACAGGTAGGAATTGCTATTGTAATGGGTTGGTTAAAATAGAAGGGTATTGCATTGTATAGTGTTAGAATCTGGTAATTATGTCTCTATTTCTTTTTTTTTTTTCCTTAGATAGGTTTTTTTTTTCTTTTGTTCTTTCACTTTTAATTAGGAAAGTGTATGTGTATGCTCTGTTCAATAAAATAACAGGGTGATGTTAGTATAATAAATGTTATGAAAGACTGTGAACTTGAAATGTTTAAAATGTTACATTTAGGTTGTCCTTCTCTTTAGTATTTTTAAATATATTTTATAGGGATACAATTATTTAGTCAAATGCTTTGTGTAGTATAGTTGTTATTGTTACTTAGAGTATGTTACAAGCTTTAGCAGACTGTTACCTTTGGAGAAGGACAACTACCTAAAACAGTTAGAACATTTAAATAAAAATAACCTTAAGACTGTATTGTTATGTTTAACAACTGTTTCCTTTCACTGGAATTAATAATTAATAGTGTATATGACAAGAAGTTAAAATGTATTATTCCCATTGCTGATTATTAATATTGTGAGCTATTAGTTAAACTGGATTTTCACACAACAATTAGTAAATGTGTTTGACTATATTAAGTATGTCCAGAACTGTAGTTAGGTAATTAGTAGTGTTTATTAGGGAATGTTTGGATTAAGCTTTGTAGATTTAGAGATAGTGGTTGTAGGTTTTTTGCATAAGGCTTTTGGATTAATTTGTAGAGTTAGAAATTTGAATAAACAGAGATATTCAAAGGATATGAAAAACCTATGTACATCCTGGTCCAGAGGAATAGTGGATAAGCACTGGGTAGGGATGGGACATCAGATTTGCGTCCAAATAATCTATGGTATGTTAATACACTGTAATCTAAGATTGTCTCTCAATTGTAGGAATAGGACTACATTTTTGAAGAGCTACAGATGTGGATAATAGAATCTTGGAATGTTAAAGGACTCCAGAACATGAAAAAAAGGAAGCTATTTTTACATTTGTTTTTCCAATCAAAAGCAGACTTTATTTCATTGCAGGAAACTCATTTGACTAATGATCAGTGGGATATACTGAAGAATAAGAAATGGATTAGGGAGATAGTGGCGGCGGAAGGGACAACGAACAGTGCAGGAGTGGCAATTATAATTAAAAACCGATACCAAGAAAAAATATTAGATGTCAAAATAGATAAAGAGGGAAGGTGGTGTTTAGTGGTTCTGATATCTAAGTTCTATGATAAACCTATATTACTCATGAATATATATGCCCCCTCTACTAATCAGCACCATTTTATAACTTCACTTTACTCCATTTTACAACAATATAATAACTGTTATATATTAATGGGAGGTGACTGGAATTCGTATCAAGATCCCAAGTTGGACAAATTTGGTTCATCCAAAGCTTTTAATAAACAGGCAATGATAGCATTGAAGGAATTTAAAACTGATTTTAAACTATACGACCCATTTATACATACACACACACAAAAGAAAGCAGAGAATTTTACTTTTTACTCAAGCTGCCATAAAATGTGGTTGAGAATTGATTTTTTTTTTTTATTTCGGAAGTATTGATATCTGTTGACCCATGTGTTTCTACTCAAGCCAGACAATTATCGGACCACTCAAAGATCACACTAACACTCAACAATAATAATATGAGTAATAGGAGACTTTGAGGATACAATTGGTCTTTAAATCCATATTTTTTAAGGAAAGAGGACATATTGAAAGAAGTTAAAGAGACACTTGAACAGTTACTTCATAACTTTCTTAACAACAGACATCCAGTTGATATAGAATGGGCTACAACCAAAGCCCAAATAAGAGGGATTTTTCTTCAGAAAGCTACTTACTATAAAAAAATGCAAAATAAGGAACTATTAGACTTGGAAACCAAAATTAAGTCACTAGACCAGGAGTTAATGAGGAACTATAATAAACAAACAGAAATAGACGTATTAAAGTGTCAAAAAGAACTGTTTTTACTACACAATAGTAAACTGTCATTTTATGAACAGAGAAATTTAGTGAAATACGCAAATCATATTCAGACTCCCTCAAAAGCATTAGCACGCATTATTAACCAAGCAAAATCAACATTATTAATATCAGAAATTAACTATAATAATAGAACATATACTAATAAGGCAGATATCATGAATACTTTTGAAAAAATATTTAATCAGGTATATGGCGATCAGCAGACAATTTTACCAGATAAAGTTAGGAAAGATTTCTTGCAGAAGATCATATTCCCGAATATTGATAATGAGTCTCATAGGGATTTAATTAAACCAATTTCAGCGGAGGAGGTAGCAGAGATAATTAAAAAGCTGAGACTACATAAAGCCCCAGGCCCGGATGGATTGACCTCTGAATTTTATAAAACTTTTAATGAGATTCTGAGTAAAATACTTTCACAGACATTTAATTATATAATTCAAAATAAAATCAATGATCCTCACTTTAATGCTTCTAAGACTATTTTGATACCGAAAAAAAAAATGTGATGCTAAAAACCCAGATAATTACAGACCCATTTCACTATTGAACATAGACATGAAAATTATGACATCCATCCTGGCAAATAGACTGGAAAAGGTCACAAATTTATTAATCCAAAAACGTACCACGGGCTCCGTGGTACGTTTTTGGATTCCAGTTGTTCTTGTCTTTTGCATTTACAAATTTATTAATATCAGAGGAACAGACGGGATTTATGGATGGGAGACAGACCACTGATAATACATTAACGCTTCACACATTCATTTCATACGCCAAGTACAAAAATCTCAATATTTATGCACTCATAATTGACGCACAGAAAGCATTTGACAGAGTTAACTTGGTATACCTATTTGATATGTTATCATACTTTAATTTACCTTCGGATTTCATTATAACATTAAGGAAAATATATAATAACGCATATACAAATATATTTATCAATCAAGAATGCTCTAAAAGAATACAAATTAAAAATGGTACCCGACAAGGGTGCCCATTATCTCCTATTTTGTTTAATCTTTATTTGGAACCATTATTTTTACACATTAAACAAAATGTTTTTTTACAATCCTCCAACACTATATGGTATGAAAATAAATATGGCTGCTTTCGCAGATGATTTAAATATATATTGTACCACACCAGTGTCAGACACCGAGAAAATATTAAAAGCAATAGAAGACTTTGAGAAAATCTCTAATTATAAACTGAATTTTAAGAACTCCAAAATATTCCCATTAAAGACTCCTACACCTTTTTCATTGCTACCATTGATAGGACAAGTAGTGACGGAAGAAAAAACAAAATATCTGGGTATTGTATTTTCAACTGATAATAAAGGTTTTTTTATAAACAATGTTAAGTCAACTTGGGATCAGATAACATTGGATTTGAAAAGATGGAGTAAACTGAAACTACCAATGATTGCAAAAACTGCAATTATCAAAATGAATGTTCTTCCCAGAATATTATATATACTTAGAGCTACACAACTTACAATCACGAGAAAACTTTTAACAGCTTCATATAGGACTAGGGAGATTTCTTTGGGAACCTAGGAAAATGAGGATAACATATGAGAAACTGATGGCTCCAAAGAATAGAGGAGGTTTAGATTTACCAGATTTTGAAACTTATTACTTGATAATTAATGCCAACAGAATCTTAAGGGTGATTCACTTTGATAGAGGCAGTCTGAAATGGGCACCAAAATGGCTGGTCTTAACCTACAGACATGTAACTAAAGTGGGAATTAACTGTAAAGCTCTACCCTTTCTGAATAGAGGAACACTCAGTAAATATGACTTAATGGAACATATTAAAAGTTATGTAACTTCAATTCAAAATCTTTTTACCTCATTAAACCTACTAAAATATATGATGGTGTTTCAACCATTTCACAAGAACCTACATTTAGTTATTGGGAATAAGTTGATAGACTTACAAAAATTCCCCCTAATAAAGGATTTAATTGTATTGGATCTCTACCCCTTTCTTGGGGTATCAGTTCACAATATTTTAAAAGAGAAAAGTCTTCCTATTTCCTATCTAATTATCATGAGACATCTTAAAGATCTGGCTATAAATTATTTTAATAACTTTGATTTTAATGAAGAGAAATTAAATATATGTCGTAATCTGTGGGAAGCTCTGATACAAGATAAAAAATATACAACTACTTCATATAAACTGATAAAAGAGATGAAATACAATAAACATATTCTCTTATCGAATTATTGGAGGGAAAAATTAATATTAGTTGATGACTGCAAGATCTTGGAAGCATTTAATCTAACATTAAAGTCTGTGTCCCTTCAGAAATTACTATTTACACAATTGATGATATTTAACAATGCCTACTATACCCGTCTTATTCTTCATAAATTTGACTCAAAGAACTCGCCTAAATGTCCATATTGTACAGACCAGACAGCTGACTTGTTTCACATGTTTTGGAGTTGCAAATGCATTTTTAAACTTTGGAATTCATTAAAACTTCAATTACAGAAAATGGGATACCAGCATTCAACACTCTCTTGGGAATTTATGATCCTACATATTTCTCCAGATAACTTAGATAAATCAAAAAAGATCATAATCATGAATATTTGTTTATTAATGAAACTATACATAACTTCAAACTGGTTGAACCTGACTCAGACATCTTGGGAAAATTTTAGAATATTAGCAATCAGACACATATTAGCGCATAAATTGTTAATCAATGACCATAAGAAAAGCATAAATAATATAAAAATATGGGAGCAAATCTTCAATATTGTGTTGGCCTAGGGGTTCTTATCCACTATTACTCAGGACACATATTTATAAGACTGATTCAATCTTAGATTTGACATAGATCGTAACAATAATACAGACTGTTGACTTTTTCATGTTGTATTTCTTTTTTAATAATTTGTATTAATATATAATGCTTATGTAACTTTTGGAAGCAATCATGTATATATTGTATATATTTATAGTGTGTAGTTATGTAATTGAAAAACAATAAAAGACGATTATTGAAAAAAAAAATCTGCAGTTGAGGACTACATTTTTTTGCTCTTATGTTTCCATGGAGGCAAGCTGATAATAGGGTACTAAAAAGCCAGAACACTGTTTTTTTCAAGGCTAAAAGTTAATGTTTTCAGAAAGTGTGCAGGTTGTTTTTCACATCTGGGAGGGGAGTAATAATAAAGAAGAACAGATATCCATTAGTATAAATAAAAGCATAGAAAATAACATGCATCTTAACATGGATAACCTCAATTTTAGCTTAATTAAGGCTTATATTTGCAGCTGTATATTTGAGACAGAATGTTTCTTATTAGGAGGGTTAAACTTCATTATTTTAGGATGCACATAGTTTTATGTGTTTGTATTAAGTTAACAGGTTATGGGAATGTTATGGGGAAGTTTTTTTAAGACAGATTCTCTGGTTATTTTTTTTTTTTGTTATAGGTTCCCTAACTTGCAACACTCTTTCTGTTGCCTAAATTGTTGTGCCAAAAGTTTTTGTGCACTGAGGTTATTATCAAAAACAATTAATAGCAATTTTCTAATCTCATGCATATTATCCAGGTACTCCCTTATTTCCACTTTAGCACTCTGCAATTGTGCCTCTTCATATTCTGTGAGATTCCCCTTATTCTGTAATACTTTAACATTTGTCAACCCCTCTAAATAATTATTGTTACTTCTTAATCATATTCTTTGCTCTTTTTCATTTATTTCTACAGTATTTTTAAACAGCACTTTCATTTTATCCCACTCTCTACCTATAACTTCTGGAGTACTTTTTACATCTCTAATAACTCCCAAATAATTTCCATTACTCGTTCCTTAAATTCTTCAACTTTTACCAGGTAGATGGGGAAGTGCCAGTGTCTCATCTTTACTTCATTACCCTGTATTTTTATCTTAGAAATTATTGGCACATGATCTGAAATAGTTACTGGATGTTTATCAAAGTTCTCAATTAAATTCTCATGTTCCTGTGAAATATAATTTCTGTCTAGTCTAGACCAGTTATTTTACCTTGGGGACTAATGTGAAAATTCTCTCTTAGCTCCTACTACTGAATTCATGTCTTCATTTCTTCAGAAATCTACCCTATGTTGCTATATTTTCCCTTATTGGGCCTCCAGATACAACTTCATTGCTGCAAATAAACTTCCAGTCTCTACCTATAAATAATATTCCCTGCTGAACGCTGATTATTTCTCCAAATGTTTAAGCTCTGTAATAGCACTTTTACATGGAACATAAATGCATGCTAGTGTAATCCTTATCCATTGCTAGAAGCCCCTTACTGCCACAAAATTTCCATTATTATCTATTTATTTTTCTCTTCAATCACTATTGGAGCATATCTAGCAATTGATATAAGTGCTCCTCTTTTCCTTTGTCCATTATGTTCTGCTGAATATCTATCCTGAAACCCTTGCTTTATCAAATTCACCTACTCAGTTCCCTCCAAATGTGTGTCCTGTAGAACCGCTATTTGTAGTATGCATTTCTTAATATAATTAAATATACTTTTCTTTTTGTTTATACCTGTGGGATCATTCACATTCAACATGGAAAGTGTCACTATTATGATGAGGAGCCACTACTGTTTGGCAGGTTCACCCTTTATACAGTTTTTATTATCATCAGCATAACTCTTAACCTCTTAGTGCAAGAAATCTGAACAAATCCTGAAATAATGGGGGGCAAAGGCCCAAACATAGGGACATATTTTAAATATTGCTTTTTTAAACTTAGAAAATTCCTAGAATAACAAGATTTGTATTAGCATGTATTTTCTGAAGGATAAGAAGTTTGTAACTCAAATGTTTGTCATTATTTAGTGAGTTCAATACTCGGTGAATTGTCAGAAAACCACAATTTTTTTGAGGAGTGGACCAAATATATGAGGCAAAAATCTGGACATTCTGATTCTATGAAAATCTGTACAGTTGAGAGGTATGATCATTAAAATTGAAAAATATATTACATTTTACAAGCCTTTTTGTTTTAATGAAAACCCTCAAAAAAATAAAATAAAACACACCCACAACATCCCCATAACCCATTAACTTAACACTGTGAAAATTTTATGATCATTTGTATAAAGCAGAGATGTGGGGAAATCAAGAAAAAGCAAAAATGGAAATATTTATGGAAAACTTAAACATGCCAAGGTTAGAGGCAGATGAGGCTCAACAATTAACAGATAAGATAGGAGGAGATGACATAACAATGGTGATATATATAGCCAATCTCAGAAAAGTCTCCAGGAATAGTTGGTATTCCAGGATGTTTGGAAGCTAAGAGAGAAGAAAGTAAAGATCTGGAAGATTTTGTTTAACAGCATTTTAAAAGAAGGGGAAGCACCAGCATCCTGGAAAAAAATCTGTGGTGGGTATAATACCTATAGATGGTAAAGACCCATCAGATCCAGCTTCATATAGGTCCATTTCAATTTTAAACCATTATTATAAAGTTTTTATGACCATAATGGCAATGATGATCCAGAGGGAAACAGAATGCAAGAAAACACCTCTGTTGTTGGAGGGTCTTGATGCACAGAAAGCATTTGACAGAATAAGCTGGGATTTTATGAATAAGGCAATGGAAGCATTTGGATTTCCTAATATAATAATAAGGTTAATTAGGAGGATATATGAGAGATTGGAGGCAATCATTAACTCAGGAGGGTTCTTCTCTGATAAGCTGTATCTGAACAGAGTAACCAAGAAGGAATGTCCTCGTTCCCATCTCTTATTTGCTTTATATTTAGAACCATCGACAAAGAAGAAACTCAGAAATTCAAGGATATAATATTTATAGTATTCAAGAAAAGTTGGCTTTATTTGCAGATGATATTATTCTGTACCTACTAGAACCAGAAAAGGACATCTCATTGTTGTGGAACATTCTGAGACAGTTCAGTTTTTTTTTTGGATATAAAATTAATGAAGATAATACAAATAGCTGTGAACTATGCACCCACACATGAATTGGTTCAGCAATACCCATATTTATAGAGGCATTATAAAATGAAGTATTTAGGAGTATGGGTTCAAAAGGATTCTGTTATGGCAGCTAAGAATATGTAGGACGAGACTAAACAGAAGATAATACAAAACCTAAGAATCTTGTAGCTCTTGCGTATGGATGTGGATAGCAAGACACATGAGTTTTATACACAGGTCAGGCATATTTTTCATAATATGAGGTGAAGTTGTGGATAGTAATTAATAAAGAGTTGAAAGACTTTTTCTGGGAGAGAAAGAGGGCAATAGTCAAGAGGGATAAGTTGATCCATCCAATAGAACAAGGAGGTTTAGGATTACCTGATTTGAAGGGGTATTTTAGGAGTATACAGTTAAGTCTCTTATACATAACACAAACAGAAAGCTACAATTCAAACTGGAAAGGGATGATGATGAAGCAGGGGAGTAAGTCAAGAAGTAAGAAAAGAGCAGAATTTTGGACACAAATCCTTAAGGAGAGTAACAGCAGTCATACAGAATATTAAATTCATAAAGTAGCAGAAAGTATACTAAGAACTAAGCCAACATGGAAATGGAGAAAGGAGATTCTGCTGATAGGGATGACTGCAATTAGGCATACAGGGAACAGGCAAAAGGGGGCTGTAATTTATTGGAAAAAGCTTGCAAAGGACCCAAGGTATTGGGATCAAATAATTAAAGAGAGAAAGGTAATAGATTAGGAAGAGGCCAAAAAGACATTTGGACTATAGGCTAGAGATTTCCTTCCCTATCAAGGATTGATATCAGAGTATTGGCAAAGAAAAAGAGAAAGAGATAATGAAATCCTAAATAAAAGATCTAGACTTACTGAGTTTTTAGTTGAGTCCAAAACAGAAGTTGCTGTTAAAAAGAGCATAATTAGTAAGGCATACAAAATAATGTACAGTAACTATAGGAATCATTCAAGGAAGGTCAGAAAAAAATGGGAAGAGAGATTAAATAAGCAAGTCACAAAGACACAAAGAAAGGACATATATATGTCTCCCAAATATGCAACATAGTAAACCTCCTGACACTGGACCCAACCCAATTTGGTTTCATCAAGGGCAAGTCATGCCTACTCATCCTGGTGTACTTCTTTAAGAAGGTCACCAAAGAAATGAATGAGGGCAAAATCATTCACACTGCCTACCTTGACCTGGCTAAGGCATTTGACACAATGCCCTAATCCAGTATTGTTGACAAACCTAGGAGGTTAGGTACAAACCCTTATGTCACCCGGTGGATAGCCAACTGGCTCACAGACAGGATCAAGGAAGTTAGAACTGGGGAGTCCACCTCTACAAAGAGGCCAGTCACAAGCAGAGTCCCTCAGAGATTGGTCCTGGCATTTACTTCTCTGAAGTCAAGGCCAACATCAATGGCCTCTAGCTGACTAAATTTGCAAATTATTGCAAATTATGTGCTGTCATTGAATAACACACCAACAGAAACATTCACCAGGAAGAGCTGTCACAGACAACAAAATTGTGTCAGAGCCATGGACTAAAACTAAATGCCAAGAAATGCAAAATAGTATCCTTTGGATAGTCATCCACCCCTGGTAACTATCATGTCAACAACACATCCCTAAGAGTTGACCCAGTAGTCAGGGACTTGGGGACACACATAGACAGTAATCTAGTCTTTGACCATCACATGTCTACTGTGGTGAGGACATCATTCTATGTTGCACAACTTTTAAACAAAGGTATGGTATCTATGTCCAAGGAGGTCATTGTTCCACTGTATTCAGCATTTATCAGATCTATCATTCAGTCCAATGCCCCCTTTGGTATGTACTTAACCAAGCACATCCAACAACTGGAATGTCCACAGAGGTTCCAATCTAAAAGAATACAGGGTGTAAGTAACATGTCCTATGCAGGCTGCCTCAAGGCTCTATCCCTGTATTTTGTCTCATACAGGCTGTTGATGGGAGATATATGCCTGGCATACAAGGCATTGTCAGACACTACTCTGATGGACCTCTTGTATATCTGCAAAACAAACATCATCAGAATTACCCATTCTAAAGACAAACCTTGTCTTTGATACAAATAGGACATACTGGAGAGACATATATTGTCTGGAGACTACCTCATCTCTGGAACAGGCTCTCCTTCCATCTGAAACAGAGTTTCTCCCTAACCCAATTCAAGTGCAACTTGGACAATGGGATGGGGAACAGGAAATTCATTTGGCAGCTATGTCTCTAATAATACAGGCAGCCTGTAAATGTTTCATCTCCCAGACCCCTGCTTTTAAATGTTTCATTTTCCAAGCCCCTGCTTACACTTATCAAGGGTAGTACCAGAACATGTTAGAAATTTGTGCTGCATGGCTAGGCTTAAATAGGCCCTTGTGGTTGTTACCCTATGAACCCATGAACAAAATCTAGAAGATTTAGGATTTTTGCCTTGGAGTGTTTGCATGAGTACTTTTATACTCCAAGCAGACAACAAATAGTTTTTCCTTTGGCATATGGCAAATATTGGAGGTGTACTGGGGAAGAAAGAGGTACCTAGGAGTGTAATGAGTTGGCAGACTTTAAAAATTCCCAACATAGTACCGTGTTAAGAATACTGGGTGAGCAAATTAGTGTAACTAAGGAAATTATTTCTGAGCTAGATTACAGGATCTGAATTGTCTAGACATAGTAAGGCATTCTCAAGTTTTATTCTGATGGCTGCCAAAAAAGCAATTACTAGAAAATGGAAATCAAAATCTAAAGCAACTATACTTGAAGTAGTGACTATTGTAACAGAGCTGAAAGTGCAGGAAGTGGGATCTTTAGAAAAGGGTAGGAGTAAATTACATATAAAAGTAGAAACTGTGGGAGCAATACATGCAGAAAAATATTTTGGAAGAAGAATGAGATTTAAGAGAAGGCAGGAGTTGAACAATTTATGTAATACTAGTTCAGTTATATTGCGTAGAACAATATATGTGATGTATAATGTTTGTAAATGTGAACTTGTTAACATGGTTTGATTTGTTTTATATAAATGAAAGTTTGCCTAAGACACAAGAGACAATTCAATAAAGATATTAAAAAACAGTTATATGATACTACAAATTGTATAGGTAGTCTTTCTGAGAGCCAGTCTTTGCAGAATCATTAAACTGTTCTTTACTGAAAACTATTCTTACTTCATAAAGAAGTTTGTTCTATGTTTTCCTAACATATGCAGTGAATTTACAGTCTCCAAACTTGTGTTTCTTTGGTTTGGATATTGTCTGACCAACAGAGGCTCATAGAGAAGAAAATTTGTCACATCATGTTAATGTATGATAGTAATAGCTCGGAAATGTGAAAAGTTTGGGAGAAGAGGTGCCCCTTTGTCTTCAGGTTGCATCTTTATTTAATCTACATGTGCTTACCATGATAGTCTGACTTGGTCATGGAAGATCCCTTTATAGTGGAGGCCCAGGGAGAAAAGCTCCACAATAACAGTAAGCATAGAAATTTAATGACATTGAGGCAGAGATTACAAACATAAATGACTTAGAATCATAAATATGTACTCAAATAACTAAACATGATATGCACTAAAGAACAGAAAAGTAAAGGCAGGTGGTACATACAAACAAGTTTCACATATTAAAAAAGATCATTAGTGACATTGCATATATAAAATAAATGTTGTATAAGCATCCTAAAGTACAAATAGAAAAGTGACTGGTAAAACATTGAAGGATAAAAAAATTTTATGAGATTTATGCATTTTTTGTGCAGTAGGCTCCTAAAATGGAGAAATAAAGTGAAGGAAAGGAGAGATAGTAGAGAAGAGACAGAAGAGGATAGATGAAATAGGATGGTAGGATGCAAACATGAGAGGATTGAAAGAATGAGTTTAGGGAGCTAGGGTCGAAATTTTAGAGGTGAGAAAGAATGAGTGAAATGTGATATAGAGTATTCATAACAGCAGACATGACAGCTTAAAACAGGTATTAGGTGCAAGTGAAAAATAAAGTAGTCAATGCTTAGGGAAAAGGTAGTAGTCAGTTTAGTGATGCTTGCCCCCATTTATCTGATATACACCCTTTACTCCTTACATTACACTCTCTCCAGTCCTCTGTCTGTGTTCATTTTATCACTGTTTGTGGTGCATCTGCTCCATTTTCCTTTCATTATGCACTCTTCCTAGAAGACCTTTCAGTTGTCAAATTCTGTTCCTTCCTTTTAGCTGACCATCTCTGTCTGCCTACTTCCCTTGTTATTTATATTGTGTTAGTTCCTGTACAGCAACCTCTGGCTCTGTTTCCCTTCCATCACTTGTCACTGCTGTTTGCATCTGTCTCTCCACTTTGGATCTTCTTTCCTTGACCTGGTTTTCACATCTGCAACTCCCACTTTCTCGTTTTTACCTTACTCTGTATCATACAACTTACCTACACCCCTTTCACAACCTCTTCCCATGTCATTGTTTCCTGTCCCCTATATTTTCCCATTCTTTCATGCCTACTGTTCCTTCTTCTCCAGTTCCACTTTACTTCTTATTTTAGAAGGCAGTTGACTACCAGTTTAGCTCCCATGTTTTTCCTTGGTTTTCTTCCATTTTCCTGAAGACTCTAACTCATCTGCCACCTCAGAGTACTATAAACCAAACTGCTGCCCCATGTACTGAACACATTACCCATTTCTCTTTCTCACTCTGCTTACCCAATCTGCCATGTTCCTTTCTTACTGTCTCCTTCCCAGGTCTGTCAGTCTTTCCCACCCAAGTGTAATTCAGTTTGGCCTCCTAAGCAGGTTAACCCAAATGACAAGTTTTTGGTTAAGATTAGCAAATAAGCAATTATCTTTTAGTTTACCTTACCCAACGAAAACAAGAATGCACATAGAAGTTCAAGTTTGAGGTTAACTCATAGTTTCATGGAAGCAATCAATTCACTTCTAAATTCCCTTTAGACACCAAACACACTGAGAATGTATTTTCCTCCTTAAACATCTCATCGGATGCTTAGAGAAGGAGAACATTTTTATTCTTCCTTAAGTCTGTTACAGGAAGGTTGGAGCTTAAAAAAACAAGAATTTTAATGAATGAAAGAGGAAAGACCAGTATGCAAGTTGTTTCATGTGTAAATGCACAGTAACACAACTCCTCCTTTTAAAAATTACTTCAACAGCAGAAAAGTAGGCTAAAAGTAGTAGGCACAGTTCACTTCAGAAAGGATAGCCTAAATAATATTCTATCCTTTCCCAAAAGTACATCAACTATGCATCAGAAAATACATATGCAACATTGCAACCCAAAATCTCTGCACAGTAAGTTATTCAACCCATATCTCTCAACTGTACAGATTTTTGCAGAATGTCCAGCTTTTTGCCTCATATTTTTGGTTAGTTTCTCATAAAATTGTGGTTTTCTGGCAAATCATTGAGGACTGAAGTCAGAAAATAAAGACAGGCAGTTGAGTTTCAGACTTTATACCCTTCATAATACTCGTGCTAATGCAATACCTGTTATTCTATCAACTTTCTAAATTTGTAAGAGAAATATTTAAAATGTCTCCCTATTTTTGGGCCGTTGCCCACCATTATTTATGGCTTTGTCCAGATTTCTTGTTCTAGGAGGGTGAGAGGTATGAACAATACCCAGGATCTTACTAAGTAATTACGTCTAAAGTTAAACTTTATTAAAAAGTTAACAAACTGAAAAACCAAAAAAAAAAATCAAACATCTCAAACTTGAAATCGGTCTAAAGCTGTTGCTCTAACTGTACTAATCGAAATAACTATAAATCAGAAAATAATCCTGTAAAAATACACATCCAAATAATTGTGAAATTAATTAGTAAGAAAGACCCCAGAATTTGAAGGACAAGCCAAAAAGTGATATCAGAATTAATAGAGGTACAACTGCAATTCCTGCATGATGACTATCCTATCTTATTGGTTTTAAGTACATGTCCTTTCCCTTTGTACCATAGCATAATTGTGTTTTTACATTATACCTATTCTTAAAAAAAAATTTGGGACCTAACCAACAACTTTAGCTATATCATTATTTGTACATCATTCCTACTGCTACAGTAGTCTTTAGTCTACATGGGCTGTTTCTCTTCCTAGGCAACAACAACCAGCCAGCTTCACAAAGCTCTAGTTGACCCCCAACACCTTTACTGTGACTACTGATTGGCTACCCCCAAGAAGGGAAATCAGCAGTGAGAGTGAAGATTTTTTCAGTGCTTTTTTGCCATCTCTTGAAGCATCTCATGGAATTCACAGGAGCAGTTATCTTCAAGCTTCATTTCTGGCAGGTAAGTCCTCATTGGGGAATCCCTCCACACAGAAATCATTGCCCTATCAAGAAAATATTACTATTTAATTTAAATTTCTGATTAAAAGTGTCTTGTCCCCTTTAAGAAACCCAGTGATTTTATCAGTATTGGTAGTTTCCTGCAAATGTTCAATATTTATACCTACTTGTGTTATTTAGTTTTGATTTAATATATGTTCTGTTTATGTAAACTTTTAAAATTGTGACAGGCAGTAACCTAACTTTACAGTGTAGTGCTTTGCTAAGGTAAGAAAATCATCTTTCTTAACTTAATTACTTCTTGAGATAAACCATGTGTTTTTTTCTTTGTAGGAGTCCCTGTGGAAGAAGACTTACTTCAAGGAAGGATGTCTGGCTGGTCTAGTGGTCTATTTCCTTGGTTACCCTGTGAAGAATCTCCCAAGCCCATATTGACACTGGAACATCAGAAGAGGACATGGCTGACCACCAGTTCATGGTGATCAAAAGCACTACACCACAGGAAGTCAGAGACATAAGTGATTGGTCTGAGGAACCTCCATTGGCCACTGCAGGTTCACCCACTATCAGAAGAGGCACAGTCTGAGCCCATGGTAATGGTTAGGATTCCTTGGCAAGTGCTTTTTTCTTTCTTGGAATATTGGGAGTGGAACCAGTAGGACCTGAGTAAATATCCATGCTGTAGCTAAGGAAGAGATGCCAAATGTAGTAAGCATTGCTGGAGTGAGTCATTTGGAAGGCAAGTTGGCACCTAGTGTATACAAGCAGCACCCTTCCACTCACACTTGTTGTCCCAGCCACTTCACAAAGTAAAAGCACAAGCAGCATTAAACATCCCTGTTGGCACTCCTTTTACTAAGATAAAAACACTAGCAGTAAAAAAAGTGGCAGATAGGTTGTCATGAAATGAGCATAAGCACTACACTGTAAAGTTAGGTTACTGCCTGTCACAATTTTACCCAGAAGCCATTAGTTTAAAGACATTCCTGAGGAAGCTGGGGATGATTATTTTGATTATAACAGGAATAGGGCTTTTCCTCCTTCAGGTTCACACGTCCAACTTTCTGACTGTGAAGAACATGCAATTTTCTTTTCTCATATAAAGAAATTATCTTTCAATCAGACTATATCCAGGATGAATGAGGTGTTTCCATGGGAACAAATAGCGGTTCTCCTGAATTGAGGTGTTACTGATGGATATCCCTCATGCCTAGATTCATAGGTTCTTAGGTATATACTAGGCTAATGACCACCAGAGTCTTTATAAGCCTAACCATGCAGTCCAACCTAGGTGAGTTCCTTTATATCATAGGCATTTATTTGGTGGGGGTATGTTAGGAAGTTTCTAGAGGTTATATGTAGGGGTTTGTTAGTTTGGGCATTACTGCCTGCCTCTGTCTATCAGACACATGGGGGCCAGATTCAGGGTGAATTTTTGATTTTCCATCCATTGTTCAAGTTTATGCTTAAATAAGGTTAGGATGAATTCTGCTTAACATGAATGGGGAGCCTGTTCCAGAACATGGGAATCCTCTGAGACATATATCTGTCTTGCCAACATGCCTTATTTATGTCACAAGCAAAATTTAAATCCTTGGATCTAGCGATTCTGATGCTGTTCATTTTGTGGGTGTACAAAAGGTCCATCAGAGCTGGATCTGAAGATGTCTTCTACACCAGGCATAGATAGCCTGCCAATAAACTGTAGGACACAGAGTATAGAGCTAGGGCTTTGAGGTGATCCATATAGGACAGTGTGCTTGTACACTGGATTCTCCTGGGTGTTCCCGCTGTTGCATATGTCTGGTCAGGTACATGTCAAAGGTGGCATTATGCTCAATGATGGGTATGATAAGGACCAAATAAAGTGGCACTATGACTTCCTGACCTGAATGCCATGCCCTTCCATATAGGTTGGGTGACATAGAATGATTTTCTTACTACACTGGCCACATGTTGCTAAAAGGCCATATTAATGTCTACATATGATCCCAGATCCCTGACTACCAGGACAACTCTAAGGGGTGTCTTGTAGATGAAGTAATTAGCTTGGGTGGCAGTTTTCACAAAAAGCACTATAATACATTTCTTTGTAATGAGATTTAATCTTTGACACTGGTCATTTGTTCGTGTTAAACCATCTTGAAAGATGTTTAAGCCATGGGAGGAATCTATGATAGTTCCCAATTTGCAGTGATCTGTGAACTTGATCAGCCAGAGATCCTTGATATTAACCTTCACCTCTGAGAAGTAGATGCCAAACAGGGGCAGTCCCAGCACAGAGCCCTTAGGTGCCCCACTGGGGACCAGTCTCTTAGTGGAGGTGGAGTCACTAATCCTGGCTTCCTGGGTCTTGTCTGTGAGCCAGCTGTCAATCCAGTGAGTTACGTAAGGATTTATGCCCAATTCAGTGAGATAGTCAACTATATCAAAGTGAGGCATTGTATCAAATGCCTTAACCGGGTCCAGTTAGGAGTATGCAACATTTTCCCCTCATCCATTGTCTTTATGACTGCCTCAAAGAATCCCACCAGGTTTAGTAGGCATGACCTTCCCTTGACAAGGCCAAATTGGGTTAGGTCCAGTGTCTGAAAGTTGCCTATGTCATTGTTTATCATTTCCACAATAATTTGTTCCATGGCTTTGGATATTAGACTAGTCAGACTAATAGGTCTGTAGTTTCTAGAGTTGGTTGATGGTCCACCCTTGTGAAGTGGGATAACCATTGCAGCCCTCCATTCTCATGGTACAAAGTTTGTTTTAAGGCAATAGTTAAAAAGTGACTCAAGTGGTCCTGATAGGTCATGTTATAAGCTATTTCAGTGACATCCCCAGATATTGTCAGGGCCCAGTGAGACTGTATTTTTGGCCTTAGCAAACGCCACCCCTGACCTACTCCCTGTTAATAGCTGGGGAGGTATGTTAGTAAGTATTTCATGGGGTGATGTAGGGAGGCAGTGCAGGGGGGTAAAGATTCCTCTGAATTTGTCAGCCAGCAAATTTTCTTAATTAGTCCTCATAATTTCCTGTTTAGTTTAATTAGAGAACTCCTATCATTGTGGGAGTTGCTAATTTTGATTTTAGCCATGACTTTTTCCTTTTTGTTATATACCCTGTTAAGATTTGGATTCCACTAATGTGGTTTGTTTTTTAGAGTTTGTTTTTGACTTACTTCTAATAGGTACAGCAGCCTCTATACAGCCATTTACATGGTTGTACAACATCCCTGTGAACAATTCCACATTGGTTACTGTGGACTTGAGGTTGGGAGGGACATTGAATTTTGACAGACTATTGCTTAATAGGATGTAGTTTGCTTTGGAATAGTTCCTAACTGTTACAGGTTTTGCTGGGATTACTGAGCTGATCTTTATTTCAAAGAAGACAGCTTTGTGGTCCAACCTCACCAGCGAGGATGCAAAAATTGGGGGGCTATATCATGTAGTCGAAGTTTCAAAAGAGCGAACGCTCTTACCTCAACTGCAAAATAGCAAAACCACAAAATGCCAAATGGCCGGAACAGCAATTTTTTTTCCCAGGGGAAAAAACTTGCTGGGCCATTGTCGGGACTTTGCCATTTCTTCTACTGTGGTGCAATCTTGGAGTTGATATATTTAAGTAAGGGGGGTGTGGGGGGTTGTGGATTTTTTTTTTTTGGAGCAGCGATTTTTTTCCATGGGAAAAATAAAAATCACTGTTCCAGAAGTTCGGCATTCTGAGGTTTCGGTATTTTGCAGTTGATTTAAGAGCGTTCGCTCTTTTGAAACTTCAACTATGTGATACAGACCCAAAATGGGTGAGGTACATCAGTCTCCCATATTGATGAGTATAAGATCCAGTATGTTTGAGCCTGTGGTGGGTGTGCATACTATCTGGTCAAGGGTATTTGTGTTAATAAAGTCTAGGAATTGTCATGCCTGCAATTATGAAGCAGTGGATATTTCCCAGTATATAGAGGGGTAGTTAAAGTCTTCCTTGAATAGGATATTTGGTTTAATGTTTATTGTCTTCAGTAGATCGTGGTATGAGCTACAGGATTCAAAGGACATAGAGGGTGACCTATAGCTTGGTAGGATATGGTATGGGGCTTTGTCTATGCTGATTCACATGTGGATAAATTCCAGGGCATCATTCTGTTTAACCAATGTAGAGTTATGCTTGTTGCTGATATAGAATGAGACTCCTCCACCTTTTGTCTCTGTCAGTGCTGATAGTCTAAATGTGTGGAAGGCACTGAAGCCTTGCACTATCTGAATACTTTCGTAGATTTAATCCATGTCTTGGTAACAGCACAAATGTCTATATTCTCCTGACTGAGGAGAGCTTGCATGGTGTGGAGTTTCTTGTTTAGGTTCCTATCATTGAGCAGTGACACCTTCAGGTTTATTTGTATTTTACTTGCTATGTCAATAGGTTTGTCAATTTGGTATTGCCTAAAAAAGACTCTAAGGATGTAAATAAAGTTTTAGCCAATATTCAGAAGCCTAGGGGAGACAGGTGCAGACCATCCTTTGCAAAACAATAGGGTTTGCTAACTAAAGAAACCAGAAACTAAGCCAATTATTAAAGTCAATCAGCTTTTTTGTTCATACTGCAACATCATCCTTGGTAAAGGTAGAATGCTGCTTAATGCAAGGCACATACCAGCCTGAGACACATATTCAGACAGATAAATAATGTCTGCCTTCATATTGTCCAGGCATGTACATCTCAGGTCATTAATGTCCACATGGATTACATTAGAACCATACTGGTACCTGTGGTGTAGTGACTTGAATGTGGATGGATCCTGGCCCCAGATAAGCAACTAACTGTTATCTTCTCCTCGTTCAGTCTGCTGAGTGGGGCATCTGTATGTTGTGCAATGGACTCTACAACGACAAGAGTCCTAGGTAATGTGTTGGCTTACCTTATAGGTTTTGATCTTAGGGCTCCACTGGAGGTAGAAGTACATGTAGTATTTGGCGCTACTTTGGGTGAGTGCTTTAGAGTTTGCTGAGATAGGCACTACTATTTATAGGCTAAGCAAGGCTTTGACATTTGCTTTTTAGTGCCTCAGCACAGGTTGGTCTAAGTTGTGTGGTGGGCACTATGTATAGAGGATGTATTGTTTATATTCTTGACAACCTTGTTTGTCTGAGACATTTTTGCCTCCAGTGAAATTGTGTATGTGCATCTCTTGTATACTGTGTTTGTTTCTTTACGGATTAAATGGTTAAATGAACATGAGACAATTGCTATAGTGTATCAAGATGCTCATATCTACCAACCTGGCTATGTAGACATTTGAAAATTGCATATCCATGTTGTCCAGATCTTTATTTGGGTAGGCTACTGTAGGTTATTTGACTAGGTTATACAGAGGTCTCTTTGGGTGGTCTCTAGGGATTGGCACTAGACTAGGTAAGATTCTACTAAGATTTGATATTAGTGCTGTTTAATTTGCTGATGACAATTAGTAGCAAGGGAAGGTTTACTCAAGTGTGATGTTGGTTTACTGAGTGAGTATTTAGTATAAATATATGGAAAACAATGGGTAGGAAAATACACACAACTGACAATAGCAATGAAAGGGGGAGCAGAACTGCAAACACAGCCTTTTAAAATCACAAAAAGAGAAGGGTGGGAGGATAGGACAAAAAATAAACTGGAACTCTAGTCCTATGGTTAGAATTTCAGAAAATGTTTAGCTTAATGTCTGAATGGGGGGGGGGGGGGGGGCAGCAGACTCAAATAACAAATAGCAGGGGAAAAACAATGTCAAACTAAACAGAAAGGCACTGGAATGCAACTTTAAGCAGGTATATGCAGCTATAAAAAGTACTAAAGTACAAATCATGGAGTAGAATTCACAGTGCTGCCATTACTGAAATCCTACCACACACCAAGGCATCAGACTATGCAGGCATTTCCCAGTAATGCTGTAATAAATGACTAAATGAGGTAATTCTATTGTTGGAAACAGAAGTGCAGTATAATGAAAGGGATGCAAAAATCTTCAGTAATACATAATCTTCACACAACTACAACACAAAGGTCTCAACGCAAACTAAAAAAAGTGCAAACAGCTCACTTTTTTGGCTAAACCATGGAGAAAAAAAGCAGAGAAGTACAAAAACATATCATCACACGAGTCAAGTGCAACTAGAAATATTTAAGCAGAATTTAAATAAAAGAGTTTTTTCATCCCTTTTGATGAAAAGCTTGTATTTCATACCTCTCAGAGTCTTGAACAAAATACCCTGGGTAGTTGTAGCTGCTCTGTACTAAATATAGCAGACTTGCTAGAAAGGGATCCAGTCAAATAAAGCCAATACTGGTGATCTAGTCCTGTGGTTAGAATTTTAGAAATTATTAAATTAATGTGTGAGTGGGGTGTGTGGAGCAGACTCAAAGAACACTGAGGAAAACAATTTTCAAGGTAAACACAAAGGCGCTGGATTGCAACTTTAAGGAGGTATATACAGCTATAAAATTACCGAAGCACAAATCCCTGAGTAGAAATGAAAATATTGCCACTACTGCAATCCTACTACAGACTAAGGCACCAGACTACTGGAATGCAGCTTTAAGTAGGTATGTACAGCTATAAAAAGTACCGAAGCACATTCCATCACTTCTATACTGCCAGCCTTGGAGGATGTGCTAAATGCTGCCTGTAAGTATATTGATACCCAGCTGCCAGTCCCTAGAGAAACAGATAATGTGTTTAAAGTGCCTCACATGAATACATTTATTTTCTCTCACCTTAGATGAGACACTGCTGCTATATCCACTGCATCTTCTGCAAGGACTAAATTGGTATTGCACATTAGCCATTCACCTAGTGACAAGGGAGGCAAGGAGATGGAATGTGCCGGTAAGAGAATGTTTTCTTTTTCCACTTTAGTTTTCAGAACCCTCTGTTATCATGTGTACATGTGGAAGTTTATGCCTCGTATATGGATAGCCAGAGGGAACTTTCTTCTTCACTTTGTGTAGAAGAAAGTTTTTTTTTAAATTCAACTGTTGTACCTTGTCCCAGGTATCCAAACATACACCGAAAAATGTGTATGATTTTGCAGATCCTGTGCCTAGGGTCACCACTGCTGCTACAGTGTTGAAAAGACATGCCTGCGTACATAACCAGAAGATTGCTGATGTGGTAAAGTCTAACATCTTAGCTTATGCTTTAGGTAAAGACGTATTGTGTGGCTCATCTGCTATCAGGTACTCAAACAACATCATGGAAGATGGAAATATTGTTTTATGTCTCCAATATATATCTTGTAGGCCTTCCTCTTTCCCAGAAAAGCTAAACAAGCAAAATCATTTCTGACAAACAAGGTGGTAAAAAGAGACAGTTGGAAATAAAAACAAGAAACAGGAGTCATTTTAAAAAAAAAAGGAACAGAGCAACAGAAAAATGGACAGATCAACAGTACAGAATGACTATACCAGCACTGTCCAGTCTCCCTCCCTCTCTCGCTCCTCCAATAAATATCTCTTCGAGTCCTCAGCATCCCCCTTTGTAAAAGATTGTCTCAGCCTCTTTGGTGTTAAAAGTGGTGATTGAGGGCCTCTTTGGTGTTAAAAGTGGTGATTGAGGGTTGCAGACAGCACTGGATATAAAAATCTCCTTTCATAGGAATACCTCCTCATCCTCTAAACCAAACAGAATATTTCCCTCAGGATCTTCAGTCTTTACTCACCTAAGGGATCCTAGAACCAATGTCTTTAAATCAAAGGGGCAAAAGCTTCTATTCCAGAAAGTTTCTGGTAGCAAAGACAGAGGCCTCTTAGAGACCAGTACTAGATCTTGCATTTCTAAACCTGTATGTGAAAATACAAAAGTTCAAAATGTTGACCATATAGAACTTGCTACATTCCATGGGTTACATGGTAACACCAGAATTAAGATTCTTATTATCACATCCCCCTAAACACAGGCTTCAGGAAATTTCTAAAGTTCTCTTTTTCTGGGTCACATTATTAGTTCTTTACACCACCTATTGGATTATCTACATCTCCAAGGGTGTTTATGAAATGTCTAGCTCCAGTCATACCTTATTGCATGACATTCACTTGTTTCCTTATTTAGATGAGTTTCTTATCTTCACTCAAATTATTTGCTTGAGTTACTTTTCTTGGGCCTCTCTTATTCCTTTATAAAGCTTCATCTTGTGGTCATTTGAGCCTGTCTGCCCATGGATTCTCCTATTTCTTCCCTTTTTGTGGTAAAACAGTTTCTGAAAAGTGTTTCACACCTCAGACCTCACTACAAACAGGTTACTCCTCCTTGAGAGCTGAACTTTAGGTCACCTTTTGAACCTGCTTGTCAAGCTGATTTAAGGTACTCATCATTGCTCTGACATCTGCAAGAAGAGTAACTGAGTTGCAAGCTCTCATGGTGGGTAAATCTTACCTTGCATTTTACAGAGAAAGGGCACATTAAGAACAAACCCCTTTTTATGCCCAAACTGGTTTCAGAGTTTATTTTGAATCAAGCTATCAGTCTTGCAGTTTTCTACCCAGAACCTAAACTCCATACTCACAAAGCATTACAAACTGGATTCTTTTTCAAGGATCGGGTTAGCTTCGTTTGGACCTCTCTTCATAGGCTCATGGATCAGTATCATCAGCATAAATTTTGTAACCAACTCTATAGCCTAAAGGCTACTGCAACAGTGGAAATGATGAACATAATACAGTTGTGTAAGTTGCACCTACCCATAACAGTAGATGTTTGAATTCCTTACAGCTTCAGTAGCCACACCCACTCTCCCTTCCCCATACTGTTTTCTATAGTTATAGTTCTGATATAAAGTTGGGTTATGTGTTTTTTTTTTTTTGTCCAGGACTGTTAGGCTCTACTCTCTCTGTATGAGCAAGAAATTCCTAAAGAAATCTTGACTCTGACTGCTGATTTCTTTGTTGGAGCTAGCAAATCAGCAGTCAGAGTGAAGGCATGCAGGGAGCCACAGCTTTGTGAAGCTGGCTGGTAACTTTTTTCTTAGGAAAGGAAACAATCTGTTGCAGTAAGGAATTCAAACTTCTACTGTTAAGGATAAGAGCAATAACACAACTGCTCATTTATGGCTGACACATCCTGATGCTTTTTAATAATGTTGCATATCATACTGACATTATAAGAAAAAGTTAGAGATACTATCAAAATATCTTGCTTAGTAATTTCTGTAACTTGAAATCGCTGACCATAATATAGAGCAGCACATGTCGAGTTAGAAGCTGTATCATTTCTACTGACTTCAGGTACAGAATGTATCTAAGAAAAGTATTCCATATTTAGATATTTTGGTACAGCTCAATGGTGAATTTGACTGCACTGCATTGACACTCCAAGCCCAATGCTTTAGCCATGCCATGTTTGGAGTGGCAAAACTGTGCCTCTTCTAGTGATATATGTATGAACTTTAACTGTAATGTAATGACAGCTCAATAAATATAGAGTCTGTCAGTAAACATGTCATCTCTGTGTGTTACTTTCCTCAATCTGAGAAGAATTACACAAACCCTTGGCAAAAAATGCATAATGTAACAAGCTATCAGTGTGGAATGCCTGTGAACCCCAAAAACTGGTACTTGTATAAAAAAGTACGTATGTCAGGCCCTTTTAAGAATTTCTGATAAAAATGTTTGGGAAACTTTTCTTCAATATTCAGATCCTAAATGCATGTAACAGTGTAATGCTAGACTTGTGGATATCAATGCAATGATAGTACTTAATCTTGCAGCGGGAAAAGGAGTTTTGACTGTGACATATTTGCAGCAACAAAAATTTTTTATCCTATAAAATATATATTATTTTTATTTTTTTATGCGATGAAAGCTCAAATAAAGATATATTATTGCCATGGGCTGCCATTTGGAGTTGTCCTTTCTCCACTGTTGTGTGACAGAGGATGTTGGCATATATAAGGGGGGGTCGCCCACAAATGGCATATCTGTATCCTATATACTGTTGTAGGGCTCTTGGATATGCTAAACATCTGTCTCAAATGGCTTAGTAATATGCAATGTATTGTAGATGTAGGCAGTATTACCTCAAGAGCATTCGACAAACTCAGCACCTAACATGAAACATGCAGCTACATCCCATGCTGACTCAGCTTCTAAGCCCATAAGGCACACCACCACTCAAACCAATATTTTGGTCATAATAGGCTCCATTGTGAGACACACAAATGTCCCACTCAGTAGGCTAAGGAAGGAGAGAGTTACATTCAGCTGTCTGAAAGTCGGCCAGATCACACATACATGCTCTTACGTCACTGAACCATAAGTACCAGTATGACTCAGTCATAATCTATGTGGGCATAAACAACTAGAAGTACCTCCCTGGACTACATAAAAAGAGACATGCGAGAGCTCTCAGACTGTCTCCCAGGCTGGTATAAGCCTAGCAATTAGCAGCATTTTGCCTTCTCCAAGAGAAGTGCTGGTTAGAAAGACATTCTATATAGCCCACCTTATCACAAAGGGGTTCACATCTAGATCAAGAGAGGTCATTGTGCCCCTCCACTCATCACTCATCAGGCCCATAATTGAATACAATGCCCCATTTGGGATGTACCTTACCTGACACCTGCTACAACTAGAAAGACCCCAAAAGTACCTCACCAAGAGGATCAAAGGACTCAAACAGATGCCCTACGCAGTTAGGCTAAAGAAACTCCAGCTCTACTCAGTTGCTTACTGCCTACTCAGAGGCGATCTGTGTCTGACGTATAAAGCTATGTCCAACCCAGAATTAATGGACTCAATGACCCTCTTCAAGAAGAATCTTGACGTTTGGATGGGAGATCGTAAATTTACCCCTGGGATCTCTTCTGTGTCGCTGCTAGACAGAGGCATGGTAAACTAACTTTAATGGGCTATCTTCTGTGACCTACTATACAGAGGCACAGTCAACTAATCTAAGAAGGGTGGCGAAAGCCAAACACACTCTGGCTAGGCTTGTAAATGCCCTAGGGCAGATAGCCTAGTATCAACCTATGAACCTATGAACCAAGGATGATGCCTCAATATGAACAGAAAATAATTGACTTTAATAACTGACCTAGAGCATGGTGCCATTTGAAGGAAGTACAACATTTGTCAGCCTCAGAGAATATGGTTGACAGACCACACTAATTTGCCAGGTGTGCAGTAGACCTGTCCTGTCTGAGATTTCAGATATGAGCTAAAACCTTGTCCAGTCCAATACTGCTTTGTTTTAGTTATTGCCAAACTGATAAACCTACTGACATAGCAAAACCAAGCCATGAAAATGTAAAGGTGCCACTGAGCAATGACAGGAGTCTTAACAAGAAATTCCACTCTCTGCAAGCTCTCCTCACTTGGAGAATGTAAACATCTGTGCAGTTACTGAAATATGATTTGAAGCCAAGGAGAGACCCTTGGTACTTCAGGGTTACAATGCCTTCCACACAATTAGACCAACTACTGCACAGCAAAGGACAAAAGGTGGAGGTGTCAATATTTACATTAACAACAAACACACCTAAAGGCTTATCTATCAGCATGATGCATTTGGGCTTCTCCACATCCAATTACCTTAGGCAAAGTCCCATGCCATATCCTTGCAAGCTATAGGTCCCCCTCTGTGACCCAGGAAAACCATAATGCACACTTAAATGTACTGGAGACACTTACCATTCAACCTCACACCATAATCAAGGGCTATGTTAACTATCCAGTATAAACTGGAAATCATACATGACCCTTAAAATGCAGACCCAGAGATTCCTGGATTTTGTAAAGTCAAATACATTAGACCAGTTAGTCCATATGCCAATTAGGGGTACAGACATCGTTCACGTGGTCCTCATAAAATGACGGAATGTTCTACCTTCCCTATTGTAATATCCTCAATGGTCAGGTCAGACCATAAAGCTGTCTTCTTTGAAGTAAAGGTAAAGCAGGAACACTGGTTATCTCTCAAACTTTTAGTAATTATTCTAGGGCAAACTTCCTACTGCTAAGTGACATTCTGGCAAAATTCCAAGCACTCTCAAACCCTGAGTTTACCTGCCTATGAGAAATCATTCACAGAAACCCTCTATAATCATATTAAAGGCTGCACAGAGATAGATGTACCTTCCCAGACTAAGGACGACATCAACTCAAAAAATAAGCTACATTGGTGGAATCCCAATAGCAATAGATTTTATAACAAAAGGAAGAAATTCATGGTAGAAATTAGGAGATGCATTTCCAGCGAGGATAAAAACAATCCCTTCTCAACTTAAATACACAGCTCAGGGCTAATCAAATATATTGAAGCCCATTCTGAGATAAAGATTAGCCTCCCAGGCCAAAGACAATCGCAAAGCTTTCTTCAGCTACATCTGTAATCTCAAAGGAAATGCACAGCAATGTGCAGAATTATCTGTAACTGCTGTCCCTATACAGAGATAGAAGATACAGCAAACTCATTACTGACAAATTTGGCTCCAATTTCATCCTCCCTCTCCCTGCCAAATGTCTGGCAGGAAAAAGCCACATCCATAACTCCCCTGACTATCACTAAGAGCAGGTACTCAAGGCCCACTCCAAGGTCAAGAACACTGGATCAATGGGCCCCAATAATATCCCAGGATGTCCTTAACAGCATGAAACATAAACTATTGGGCCTACTACAATCACTATCATGAATCACTTCATGAGAAACAAATGGAGGAATGCAACAGTAATCCCACTGCTCAACAGTTCATCATCCACAGGCCCCTCGATCTGGCCAAGACATTTGGCACAATACTCCATTTGGCATTATTGTATAGAAAATCTCACTAAATTAGGTATAAACCCATACATGACCCACTGGATAGCCAGCTGGCTTACAGACAGGACCCAGGAAGTTAGAAAGTTTACCTCCACAAAAAGCACAATTACTAGTGGGGTGCCTTGGGGCTAAGTGCTGATGCTGCTCTCGTTTGATATCTACTCCTCTGAGGTCAAGCCTAATGCCAAGGACCTCTGACTGACCAAGTTCACAGATTACTGTAAATTGGGTGCAGTCAGTGAATCCCCCCAATACATAAATGTCCTTCAAGAAGAACACCTGGTACAGACTAAGGACTGGTGCCAGAATTATCGTCTAAAACTTAGTGCCATAAAGTGCATCACAGTATTCTTTGGAAAGTCAGCCACCCCAACAAATTACTACATTGACAATACACCTCTAAGAGTAGACTGTGTAGTGAAGGATTTGGGAACTCATGTAGACAGTGATTTGGAATTTGACTATCATGTGTCTGCTGTATTAAGGAAATCATTCTATGTTGCACAGTTTATAAGCAGAGGAATGGCATCCAGATGTAAACATGTCATCATTCCATCGTACTCTGTTCTCATAAGCTCTGTCACTGAGTGCAATGCCACCTACTTTATGTACCTGGAGCATCCTCACAGATTCTTCACAAAAAGAATACATGCTGTGGAGAACAAGTTCTTTGCGGATTACCTCAAAGCCTTGTCCTTATAATCACTTTCTGGTAGGGTCTATATCAGCATATCGAATGCTGACAATGCCGAATGCAATTTAATCGAACTGAAATGTTCTAAATCACAGAAGAGCAAACTGACGGAACATCCATTTCTTTCCCAGGGAAAGAAATCGGTGTACCGTGCAAAAAAAAAATATTTTCAATACTTTAAATACTGACAGAAGTGGGGGGCTTTGCCCTCCACACCCCCTATTTAACTATACCAACTCCGAGACCACACCACAGTAGATGAAATAGCAAACTTGATGACGGCCCACTGATTTCTTTCCCTGGGAAAGAAATTGATGTTCCGTCAGTTAGCTCTTCTGAGATTTCGAACATTTCATTTCGATTAAATTAAATTTGGCGGTTTCAACATTCAAAATGTTGATAAGAACCCCTCTGATAGGCTGCTGAAATGCAACCTATGCCTGGCCTGCAAAGTTTCCTCTGATTAAGTGATAATGGACCTGCTGCATATCTGTAAACAAGTAGCATTAGGAACACTAGATCCAGACTTAAACCTTGCCTGCAACATAAATAAGACCTGCTCGAGGAACAGTTATGTCTCATAGGATCCACCTTCTCTGGAAATGGCTTCCCATCCATGTGAAGCAGAGTTCATCCCTGCACTTATTTATGTGAAACTTGAATCAGTAAATGGGGAACTGTAAATATACCCCTGGTCTGGCACCTATGAGTGTATTAGAGGGAAGAAGCTTGTAAATGCTCATACATCCATGCACAAGTATATATATATATATATATATATATATATATATATATATATATATATATATATATATATATATATACCCTCACAAAACCTTTGCAAGCCAATGCCAATTAAATTTTATTGGGAAATGTGGCAAGCATTAAAAGGTCCATTGGGTCAATAGCTTAAAAGTCTATTGTGATTTTATGAACAAGCCAATTCTATATCCACTTAAGTTGTTGCTGCATTTCTGTAGCAATGTTGCTTGTGTGGGTCCTACCACAACAAGCGAAATATCATCTGCATACATTATGCAGTTTATGTTGGGCAGATCCTATGGAAGGTCATTTATGTACTGGGCAAAGAGAAGGGGCCCAAGCACTTAGCCTTGATGAATGCCTCTGTTTATAGTTCCAGATGAGAGGAAGCTATCTACAGTTTTGATGATTAATGTTTTGTTGGGAAGATAGATTTTGAACCAGGTTTTGACATTCTTGAAGAACCTGCATAGACTTACTAGGAGTAGGGTGTGGATGAACATTTCAAAGGCTCATTTTAGACCCAGGAACAGTGCCCTGTTAGGAGTCCTAAGGCCATGTTTTTGTAAATTTGGTTGGTAAAGGAGTAGATTGCAATGAGGATGCTGTATTTGGGGTGAAATCCATGCTGTCTCGCAAACAAGAGTGTCATACTTTGTAATGTAACTTAAAATTTGCTCAAGAGAAGTTCAAAAAATGCCCACAGATTCTTTCTGTAAAATTATAAAATGTGTCTGTTATCAGCCACATCCATGGATTTCATAATGGAACATTAAGTGATGGTTCCTTCAAAAGGGTTTGTCCATTGGGATTATTACTACGTGTTCTCATGCAAATAATTGTTTTTGATTCTCTAAAAATATTAGCATGGAGAGCTTCTGGAAAAGGTCATGGGACATCATGCAATATATGTCTTGTTCTTTATAGCTCCTGCACTATATGAAGAATGTCCATTTTGTAAATGATGCAAACATGGAAATTTATTTTGATGAGTATGGAAACATACCTCCTCAATATGACATCCTTAACTGGCAGCTGACATCTGATGGCACAATTGCATTTGTAGAGTTTGGGAAGTTTAGCATCACTGCAGCTCAAGGACATAAACTGACCATTAACTCTGGTGCCATCCAGTGGACTGGAGGATCTACTCAGGTAAAATTACTTTACTTACATGCAGTAGAATAACATGATTTTTATTTCAGCATGTGATCTTACTGAATTCACTTGTTGAAATAAGTCACTTTGCTATAAATTAAATTTCATAGTCAAGAGTTCCAGATTCATTTAGGCATGTGAATGCATTATTAGAGATAACTTATCACTACAGTATGCCATGGCAGTTTGAATAGAGGGGATAATTCAATAATGCTTACACGGAGCTAATCTCTATGTACGCATAGTGGCACGGCTCGAACATGGAATTCAGAGGCTGTGCGATCCAGGAAACAGTGTTGGGGGCATGCACGAGCATCCCAGCACTGATCAACCATGGAGTCAATTGCAGAATGTAAATCACCTCATTTGCTAGTGAAAACCATGCAAATGAGGTGATTTACCGATCCGGGAAGCAGACAGCCATCTATGTAGGAGCCGTGTCTGTATTACAAATGTATGCGGGAACTGTCCATGTACCAGACTGCAAAATAAAAAATGGGGCTATGACAACACAAAGTAAAGCATGTATTGGTTGCATCAGACATGCCAATGGCCAACACTATGGGCATTAGCATGTAAAACTGACACAAAATATTAAAAATCAAAAGTTAAATTTTTGTGCACATATGCCATGTTCAAGTGGAGCACAGCAGTGCCCAAGCATGGGATCTGACAATATATAAATTTAAAATATTAAAAGGGGATTATTTAAGTTAAAATTAAATTGCCCATTATATTGGCCAGCATGCAGTCTCATACCATGGCAGGTAACAGTGGTTGGTAAGGACAAAGGCTCTAGTGGAGTTCTATAACTAGGGTATAGGTAATTAGGTGTATGCAAATGAGCAAATTTTACTGAATAGTAAAATGGGCCACCATGTCTGCAGGTACCTAACCATGTAGGGGCTACAACATGATGATGTAAGCAGAAGAGGCAGCTGACATGAAAAGGGGGTGTCTCATTCATTGTCTAAGCACATTGGAGCTCTGTGGCTTCTGTTTGTACTCAGATAAGCACAATTAAGCGGGGGGAGGGTGTCTGAGGCTGCTTAGCTGTGCTTAGCTGGTTGAGAGAAATGCTGAACATGCTCGTGTAAAGGGGAGGGTCCTTTCTGCTCAGCAGTATTTACATTAGCTCCACCGGTTAAAACTGGGGGAAAACAAATAAAAGGAAATAGCAGACAAAAGGCAGTCAACTATAAATGACTAATAAGACCTCTGCCACTCACAGTGGGACATTCAAATACCTCAATAATGTAGTTTGCAAGTAGAATATATCATAGTCAGCTAATGACACAGGCTGCATTTGCAGCACACCAGTATAAAGTATGCAGACACCTTTCAGTCAGATTTCCACACATACTCTGCACTATTGGAGTACACACTTGGGAATTTTAACTGACAAAATGATAGGGGCTGCCTTGCTTTGCTACATCAATACATGCTACAGACTGAGGGTGGTGATGAGGATGATGTTGACAACTGGCCCAGACTGAAAAGGAGAAGAGTGTTTAGACCCAGAGTAACCTTTCAGGGGCTACATGAACAGGAGATAGTAGAGTGCCACAGGGTGGCAGGGAAATACTTCAGCAACTCACCGACCTCTGCTACCCTCACCTCAGACCCAGAGCCAACAGAGGGGAACCCATCCTAGGTCAAGCAAAGGTATGCGTAGCCTTAAGAATAATAGCTACAGGTACTTTACAAAGACCTACTGGGGACATCATGGCGGTTTCACAGTCATCCACATCCAGAATACTCCTCCATTTCCTGGATGTCATGCTAAGACATGACAGTGAGCACATTTATTTCCCCAACACCCCTGAGGAGAAGACCAGTAATATACATCTCTTCCACCATGTAGTACACTACCCAAAGTTACTGGGTTCCATAGACTGCACTCACATCCACATCAAAGCACCACCCAGTGAAGAGGGTAGAGTCTACATCAACCACGAGGGGTAGCACTCCATCAACTTCCAGGTCATGCGCAATACCCAGGGCATTATCATCAATATGTGTGCTGGCAGCCCTGGCAGTTATCATGACTCCCACATCTGGCACGCCTCACAGTTGTACCAGGCATTTGCCAGGGGGACATCCTGTACGGCCATCTCGTGGGATTCTGGCTATGCACTGGAACCGTGGATGATGGCACCCATTAAAAATGCACACACACACACACACACACACACACACACACACACACACACACACACACACACACACACACACACTGAAGAATGCAATAATGAGGCACATGCACAAACTAGGAACATTGTAGAGTATGTGCTTGGGCTGCTCAAGTCACGTTTCCGCTGCCTTGACATATCTGGTGGAGCTCAGCAGTACTCTTCAGCCACATGTGCACACATGCTCATAGTATGTGTCATGCTACACAATATGATCTTGTGGATACAGCTGCGGCAGGAACATCATAGGGGAGGGGGGCACAACCCCCCACCATTGCCAAGGTCCCCACAGGCACAGGGGGACTCAGAGGACAAACTCCCTCAGCCTGTCTCTGTAGGCAGATGTAGGCATGTCCAGTATGCCCTGGCCTTGGCAAAGAGGCAAAACATAACACATACACTGACACCCTAGATTCCCAGGGACTGACACCTCTCTGACTCGCACACACAGTAAAAAAGGATGCCACACACACATCACACTAGCTGTACCTTATCATGTGTAGGCTGTGTACTGCATGCATCCAATAGAGTCAGGCCTGAATCACTGTCCTCACAACTGCCCCAGGCACAAAGTAAGTCACTCTTCTTAACAACTAATGAATGGAATAGTATGTTGTGGTAGCATATCTATGGTATCACTGCATGTATGCAAGGGAATGGGGTAGCCTACTGGAATAGTAGCAGACAACTGACAGCTATGTGGGACAGCAGGAAATGTCCGCAAATACTGGCTTCCACAGAATATGCAGTAGTCTGCTAGGTGACAAAACCCACTGCAGTATATGTGGGGAACTAACAAACTACAGGGTCATAGGTCACATGCATGGATGTTAATGTTAGAGTCCCATACACACCTCTCAGCCTCTCCCAGCAAGTCAGCTGTACAAAACCATAAAGAAATGTGTGGCAAAGAGCCACAAATAGGGACTGTTATGAAATATTGCTTTAACAAACTTAGACAGTGATATTACAACAGGTCTTGCTGTTGCATCACATCTCTGAAGGGTAAGAAGTCTGAAACTCAAATAGTCTGTCATTACTTTCTAATTCTGATCTGTAATGATATGCCAGTAGTTTCCAAGTCAATCACAATACTGTGCTAAATGGACCTGAAATATGAAGCAATCATCTGGACAGTCTGGTAATTTGTACAATTGAGAGGTATGCCCCCTCCTCCCAACATGTCTGTGTCCCCATAGAAATGCCATAGAAATGCAGTAACATTTATGTTTGTAGGGTAATAGCAGCAGACCACACATTTCCACTGCTGTCCAATCAACTTGATAACTTGTTCCATGCCCACAATATGCAGGGGTCAATGTGCTATGTTTGTGCGTGGTTAATACTGTCAGGAAGTAGACAACACTTACTGTTGACTGTTGTGGTTTAGTGGACTAAGTACAGTACTGTGGTTGACAGGGTCTGTGGTACCAGACTGGCCATGCCAGCTATTTTGCATTTGAGTTACACCTATGGTAGGAGTGGTATGCACTGTCCAGAAGGCAATATTTGTTACTGCAGGAAAACTGGTCAATGGAGGGACAGGGGGTCACACATACAACAGGGACAAATTGTAAATATTGCATTTACTAACTGAGAAAGTTGATAGAATAACAGCTGTTGCAGTAGCATGAAGTCTCTGAAAGCCAAGAAGTCTGAAACTCACATCTGTCATTACTTTCTAACTTCAGTCTGTAGCATATTCACCATTATTTGCCACAAAACCACAATATTATGACAAATGGGCCCAGATTATGAGCTAAACATCTGCACAGTCTGTGAAGATGTGCAAACTTGAGAGCTATGCCCCCTCCCCTCAACACACCTGTGTTCGCACAGAACTGCAGTAACATCTATGTTTGTAAGGTGATAGCAGCAGGCCACACATTGCCAGGGCTGTCACAATCAGCTTGATAACTTGTTCCATATCTGCAATATGCAGGGGTCAATGTGCTATGCATGTTTGCAGTTAATAGTGTGAGCAAGTAGACACCACTTACTGGTGGCTGTTATGGTTCATACGTCTCAGTGCAGTATTGTAGTTGTCAGGGTTCATGGTTCGAGACTGGCTGTGGTAATTGTTTTGCATGTCAGCTTCACCAATGGTAGGAGATCTACATACTGGCCAGAACTCAATATTTGTTACTGCAGGAAAACCGGACAATGGAGGGACAGGGGGCCACACATATGGACAGTAGACAACAAGTTGTGACAAGTCAATTGCCAGAATGTAAAGGCTGCTACATCACTGTGTCAGCACTGACAACAAGTAGGTGGGCACCATCCATACTGTGGAATGACAGGGTGTCACAGAATGTCCACACATAAGACTCATATATTTGTTCTGCTTGTCATAACATTGCATTTGCCTGACAAAATATTGGCAAACCAGTAAAGGTCGATGTGAAAACAGCAATGACAGACTGTAGAGATGCAGATGTCATCCCCAAAAGTAATCGCAAGCTAACACAAAACCATTCCACCAACTGTGTACATTTGGAAGAACAATATTAAGAGCCTGCCTCCATGTCTGGGCCTCTGTCTGACTGTATATATGGGCCTGTCCTGATGTCCATCTGTAAGAGTCTGACAACTACGGCCAGCCTGTAACCTGACAATAACAGTGCAACACAAACCATCTGAGGACCACAGCAGATCTATGGAGCACAATAATGCACAACCCACTAAACAGGTACAGCCAGAGGTGTGAGATCTGTAACCCTGTGTGTGATGTTAGGACTTCTAAGCCACTCACACCATAACTACAAATACATAACAGCAGCAACTGTGGACAAAGGCCGTGGCTGCACTACAGAAGGACAAAGAGACACATATAAGGGGGAGGGGAACCACTGGCCAGACAAACATAGAATGTGCACACTAGAACAATTTCTGCTGTAATATAGTGTATGAGGTCAGTAAACAAATGTCTGTCAGTGCTCCCTCACATAATTCTATACTGATCTGCCACTCACATACCAGGAAATCACAGTGCTATATAGAATATACCACACATATTATAGAAAACTCTGCCCAGTCCAATGCACTCTGTACCCACACCAGGATATGACTCAGTTAATAAGGCTAGCAAACAGCCAGGAGATTCCTCACACAGTATATCACTGAGGTGCTGGACTGTTTACATAGCTTCATCAGCCATTCAGCTTTAGCACTCAAAATCCTGGACCAGATTACAGCTACCTCTGGAATGGAGTCCAGCTCTTGCTATTGAAGGTCTTACTGAGCATGCTCCTACACTTAGAGAATTACAGCCCATGTAGAAACCCACATTTGACTATACAACTCTGTTGTCCAGATATGTCTTTGCATGCAGACAGCTAGGTACACCTTAACTGTGTCTCCCCGCCCCTATCAGACAGGATTACAAACAACTTCCTGGGGGTGGCACATAGGTGATATATATATGCATCTATTCAGTGTGATAGGCATACATATATCAACAAATATATCAATTATAGACAGGCAGAGACAGGGGGAGGGAGAGACAGACAGAGATGGATAGAAAGAGAAAGACAGACAGACAGAGGCATAGAGAGAGAGAGAGAGAGAGAGAGAGAGAGAGAGAGAGAGAGAGAGAGACACCCTGAAAGGTGTAGAGTGATGTTCTCCTGCAGACAGTTGCACACTAATAGCAATCACTGGCACATGCCAGTATGAAGGTGGAATCCATTATGTAATAGTAGTCAGGTAGGGGTTGTAATCTCACCTCACCTGCCTTGTGTGTGTGTTTGTAGGTTAAAGTATTCTGAGGGGTTTTCCACCCAGTAGACCTCACAACTGCCCTATTTACAAGCCTTGCTGATGTCATTCACCTTACAAGTTCCTTTGGACACTCTTTAGCCCTATAAGCTCTGTGGTGCACGCGATAAATATATAGCACGCTAGTACATATAAGTGGGTAGGTAGGGGTTCTAATCTCAGTACTGGTAAGTGTGTGGGCTTGTAGGTTAAAGCATTTTGAAGCCTTATCCACCCAGTAAACTTCAAACATCACCTACTTTACAAGGCTTGCTGATGTCATCCACCTTAGAAGTACCTTTGGACACTCTTCAGCTCTATAAGCTCCGTGGTGCAGATGATACATGCATAACACTATAGTACATATACCCCAACAGGTAGAGGTTCTAATCTCAGCACTGGCAACCATGTGTGTTTGTAGGTTAAAGTTTTTTGAGGACTTTCCCATCCAGTACACTTACCATTGCCCAACTTTACAAGGCAATGGCCTTTGGACACTCTTCAGCCCTCTAAGCTCTGTGGCACATGTGATGATTTAGTGCTCTAGTACAAATAACTAGATAGGTAGGGGGTCTATTCTCAGCACTGGCATCTGTTTGTGTGTGTTGGTTATACCATTTTGAGGTGTGTTCCACTCTGGTGCCCTTCCATTGCATTACGTGACAAGGCCTGCTGATTTCATTCACATTAGAAGTACCTTTGGACACTCTTTAGTCCTATAAGCTCCATGATGCATCCACTAACAGTGTAGTACTGTATTACAAATAACTAGATAGGTAGGGGTTTTAACCTGAGCACTGGTAGTTTTGTGTGTGTGTGTGTGTGTGTGTGTGTGTGTGTGTGTGTGTGTGTGTGTGTGTGTGTGTGTGTGTGTATGTGTGTGTGTTTGTTGGTTTTATAATTTTTTGGCCTGTTCCACCCTGGTACCCCCCACTGCATAACTTTACAGGGAGTGATCATGTCATCAACCTTAGATCTACTGTTGGACACTTTCTAGGCATATAAGCTCCATGGTGCATGCAATAAGTAGGCAGCACTATAATACATACAAGTAGGTGGGTAGAGGGTTGAATCTCAATACAGCTAACTATATTACTGTATATGTGTGTGAAGCATATCCCCTGTGGATGTTGTGTGTGTGTTGGTTATTATATAATTTTAAGATGTGTTGACCCCCTCCCCATGGCATTACTTTAAAGGCCTGTTGCTGTCATCCACCTTACATGTAACATGTTAAACTCTGCAGGCCATACCACTCATCTGTACAGATGTATGCAGAATGTCCAGATGTTTGCAACATATATGTGGTCCATGTCTTCTAACAATGGAGTTTTATGACACATCATTGGCAAATGCAGTTGCCATAGTTACACACATCAGCTTCAGACATATCTGCCTGAAACGTCATGTGATACAATGTCTGTTACCCTATCACTTTTCCAGGTTTGTTAGAGCAATATGTGAGAACAGTCACTATTTTGGGTGGTTTATCCCACCATCCATGAAGGCATTCCCAAGATTAATTGGTGTAGGAGGTTGCAACTTATATCCCTGGCATATAATCTCTGTGGCACAGCAATATGTATGCAGCACTATAGTACTTACAAGTAGATAGGTAAGGGTTGTGATCTGACCAATGACAACTGTGTGAGTGTATTTGTTTCTGTGTGCATATACCCTGTGGCTGTCTTGCCTGTGTGTATGTGATGGTTATACCATTTTGTGTGCCTGTTCCACCCTGTTACCCCCCCCCCCATTGACAACATACTCATGGCCCCTACCGATGTTATCCACCTTATAAACACAGTTGCACATTTCCTTCACATATTGTTGTGACACACATGGAAAGTAGATACCAGAACAGATTGTGCATTTGAATGCACTTTCCAAACGGTATGTTACATAACAATATCCATCATTAATCTGTAATGTTAGTGTGTCGTGATTTTCAAACAGTTTACCAGAAAACCACAATGTTATAACAAACGGAGGCCAAATTTGTGTCAAACATCTGAACAATCTGCAGACATGTGTAGAGGTCACAGTTATGGCCACCATCTGTACCACCCTGCAGGTTGCAGTCCATGTTTGCCAAGATGTGACCTGTGATAATAACTGAAACAATAAAGAGGTCCCAAGAGTGTAGGACAACAAACATTTCATACAGTAGTCTACTAATTGCATAGGCCAGTTATTGCCCATCAGAAGCACTGTAATGTTATGCCAAATAGTGTAAGCTAAGGCAATGTCACACAAATAAGGTGTCATAGTAGCAAAGCAAAGGAAGTCCTGCGTGTCACAATTGCTGTGGGTATGGTATGTCCTGCCAACTGTCACGTTACTATAAGATGTGTCCCACAGTCCATATTTGATAAGGTGGCAACCACATTCTCTGTCACCTATGTGTGTGCAGTATGTAGACATTTGAAGATCCTGTGATTACCTGTTGCCCCCAATTACCCAAATGTATATAGGCATGAATGCTAACTGCCACCACCAACATACAAAGGTACAGCCTAAGGCTGTGACAACTATTGTGCAATCTGTCATTGAGCCATAAACTGCTGTAGGCACACTGCAGTGGGCCATACATTCAGTATGGAATGGTGTCAAGGTCCTGGCCTCAAGCTGAATGCAGACAACAGTGTCAGCATGCCATATGGCAAGGACATTTCCCCAGTATTTCCCACATCAGCACCAACCCCATAAACACACAGACTGTGATGACAGACCTGGGTACTCAGGATGGCAGCAATGTTGCATTCATGCAAGAAGTAGTGGCAGTGGGTAGGAAACCCTTGTATGTGGTACACCATATAGGTAAAGGGACCCCATCCAGCAAAAGGTGGATATTATCTCTGAATAGTCCTCAATCAGTACAATGTTACATTAGCAGGATGGCCGGTCTGCTATGTACCTATGCAGATATCTGCAGAAACTGTAAAGTCTATGTTAACACCCACAAAGGTCAGCCACAGCCCTCAACACCTGTTCCACGCAGACAGCCTGTAATTAGAACCAGTTAGGTTGTCCACAGGTGTCTGTGGCATGCCTAGATGGCAATGTTGTGCTCAGCCCTTCAGCAGCTGCCCCATGTATGAGAGTATAACTGTATGCATTCCCGGCATGAGAAGCCTGACTCATATATGAGACACTAGAAACACATGCTGGAGAGTCAAGTTTGGCTCCCAGAGGCTGCCCTGTGTTAGGACTGCACTCACCGAACATGTCAAACACAGTACCATGTATACCCTCATCAACTGCATCTAGGTTGAGTGGATGGGAAAAAAACATCTGTCCCTGTGGTTCAACCTGTGTCCAGCAATGGCAGGAGCATCAGGTGCTGCTTGATGATATTGTTGGTGATAAAGTAATGGCTAGGCTTGTGAGGGACTCAGGGCCAGTACTGTAGTAACCTCCTCTGTATCTATAAACCTGTAGTCCTATGAAACACCCAGGTGACATGTATGAAGGCAACTGGCTGTGTCAAGGGGTATGCATGCAGGGTTACACTGTCTGACCTCATTGTCCCTCACACACTTGTTGCATGCATACACACCTAGGTAAACATGTACATATACATCCATCCCTTGACAATGAAAAGGTCACTGTGTTTTCACCGCCATACTCAGCTTCAGTAATGTCAGCAGCTCCCCAGGCTGTACACACACAGACACCTGGAACAGAAACAGAATAAGGTATGTAAGACAACAGTCAGTCAGTAGTACTAACAGCAATAATGCATCTCGGCAGAAAGGTGCATACACTTTGATGTGCACTCATGACATATGCCAGCAGACAGCACCTTACATGGCAGAACATTACTATGCTACAGACTGGCATATATTCACACTGTGCATCCGACACATATTAGCATGTCCATGCATCAATGGTATGGATAACAGGGATGTGGCACAGGTATCATCACATGCACAGGGTGTGGTATGGGTTTGCCAAAGGCCTAGGCTAGGCCATAGAATTGACATCATGGTCTGTGTGTGTCTGGTGGGGTAGTGTTCAGCTGGGCCAAGGAGAGGAGCTGTGTGTGTCTGGTGGTGACCTGCATGAGATAGTGATATGTGAGTGTGTGTATGCACACAGTCAAGCCATGTGCTAGTCCTACATGCAGGTATGTTGGACAGCCATGGACCATACAAGGAAAGTTGTACAGTACAATGTCTCTGGCCACAGACATGGGAACAGGTTCTGCTAGGTGTGTCAGTGTCAGCACCAGGCCAGAGGCCAGATGTGGTACTACTTCTTGACAGTGACTACTGTTTGGTGGATCTATGTCCCGAACAAGAATGGCCAGGACCACATGCCCATGGCCTGCTATGGTGTGTTGTGGACAGCACCCTCCCTTCAGTAGTGCTGGTGGTACTGCCACTATGAAAGTGTGAATGTGCATGGCCACATGAGCTCTCAGTTGATGTTGCTGCTGACCTATGTCCATGTGTCTGACACCCTACTCCCACCACATGTTCAAACACAGACATTGCACAGTTGAGCACTGACAATGTCTCACCCCACCATTTATCCATGACATCATCAACATGATGTACAGCATCAGCAATGCCATGGAGGTTGTCATAATGAAAGGTAGTGTTGCATCCATGTCTCTGAGCATCTGTCTAGTGTACCACTGACAACATGCTTGTGCCTCCATGATGGACCTAAACATGTGTCAGGTGACACCTGCTGTAACACCTCTGACAGGGGCTGGATGGGCAGCAGTTCTTCTTTAAGCACCCTGTCAATCTGCCTGTGTGGGACCACACCAGCTCTCTGGCTATGGCTAGTGTCTACACTAACAGATGCCATAGTCATCACACTAGCCTGTTGTATGCCACCACCCACTGACTTTCCAATATCTGTGGCTGCTGGGGACTGGGTATGTGTGGGCATACTGACCATGTGTGGGGACATTGTTGGAGAAAGTGGGATGTCAACCAGTGGTACAGATTCAGCCCCCAACAACCCCACTTGTGCCCCACTATGACCACCATCATCATCAGAGTCCGATAAGACACTGACATCAGGTTGTGAGGGGGAGATATCCCAACCCCTATGTTCACCTGTGAGAGGAAGACAACATATATAAATTACTACCTGCACTATGTTTGCTGATACACACACACACACACACACACACACACACACACACACACACACACACACACACACACACACACACACACACACACACACAGGTGAGGTGGCACAAAGACCTTATACAGACCACACTTTCTGAATGATGACATGCACGACACACATTCAGACCACAACAGATACACTCTGGACAGGCCCTCAACCACATGCAGTGTACCTATGACCAGTTAATGTTGCTACTACTATACACCTGTGAGATACGTGAGGAGTGGCAGTATGTGATGGACCTTTACCTAACACACAGTGCACCCGTGCACACAATACTAATGTACCCCTGTATAGCACAGTGGCAACAGCTATGCAAACATATGTGCCAATATGTTACAGCTGCTGAGAATAGGCTCCCATGATGACCAATGTGATGCACTGCAGTTAACCCCACCACACGTGAACATGCACATATTGCAATATGGCTAAGCATAACAGTTGTGTGCATGGAAAATTGGCTGCCCTCAACATGCCTATGGTATTGTTGAGCCACAACAAGACAGTTTCACACTCACTGGCTTCAGGTTGCTGTTCCCCAGCCACACCAGAGGGACCTATGCAGTTGTGGGGAGAGGTATTGTCAGCACACACACATGTGGCATTCATACAGGATAATATCTGCAATCATGAACATGTAAAGTACAAGCTGTAATACTACCCAAACTAACATTGGTGGCACAAAATAACAGAGAGCGGTGCATATGTGGTGTAGTGTGACCTCCTCATAAGTGTCTGGCATCTGCAGTACCCAGATGTTGGCAGAATGGGTACATGTGCCTGATAGTTGTAGATCCCCCTGCCAGACAAATGTGTATTTCTGTACACCAGATGGACAATATATGATGGTTATCCACATAGTTTGGGGAATGTGTCTGTGACATGCCATACTCCTGGGGACACAGTAATGGTACCTGAATATTTGGTACTCTATTCATTCCTTTACATTTTATGCTCAGTATGTATGTACTGCAGCTGAGCCAGAGCCAGTATTGCCACTATTACTGTCTATAACCTGCTGTCCTGCTGCAGGTTCTCACCAGGTATGCTAGCCATAGGTGTCAGGTAATCAGATACAGGTGTGTAGTACACATTGACCTAGCCAGAATATGTCAGGAATGGACAGGGAGACCTGGACAATCTGTGAAATAATCCTGTATGAGATTGGCAGACTGAGAGGGGCTCAAGGATGGTACATGATGTGATATGCCAGCTGTATCCACCAGTACATACTGTCAGTTTGATGCCCCTACACTGGTTCACTAATCAAGGAGCCTCAGTCCTCACCACTACCTCCAGTGAGGGATGTACACAGTGGGAGGATGACATGTACACACACAGGAAAGTACAGTTACCCTTCAGAGCACACAGAGATCACAGTCAGTCTGGGGCTGGTTTCTCCCTCTCTCTCTCCAGATCCCCAGTAAGACTCCCCACTGGCATAGCTATATGGTTAACATCTCAGCAGACCGCCCAAGCCAAAACATCCATCACCCTCTCTGTTCAAATGGTGCTTTGTGTCCCTGCCCAAGTAGCTGACACACACACACACACACACACACACACACACACACACACACACACACACACACACGCACTTTGAGATTTGATTTATGAATTTCACACACACACACACACACACACACACACACACACACACACACACACACACACGCACACACACTCTTGTGAAAGGATGGTTCTGACTGTCACAGTCCAGCTCTTTATCAGCTACTGCAAGACCCTTATCAAAGGGTGATGAATCCTACTGTGTGATGTGCCTATTAGCCAAATGGTAAGTGTGACCAAGACCAAGTCTATTGGAGTGTCACCGAATACACATGCAATTACTCTAAGAGCTTACTTAGTTCTATACAGAACAGACACAATTACAAGGTTTACCTATATTTAATAATAACTAATAAAGGAACAAGACAATACTTAATCGATACAGTAACTACAGAGTTCAGACTCAGAGGGAATAATTTCAGACAGTATTGCAGGACAGTCTAAAATAGTTACAGCAAACATCTATTGTAAAAGGGTTCATAGGTTCATAGGATGATACTAGGCTAGTGAGCCAGATGCCCTTATAGGTCTAGCCCAGACTTTTGCCCATGTTCCTTCAAAGTCAGCAGCTGTTACCCCTGTCCAGCAAGAACACAGGTGAGATCCCAGGGGTGTATGTTCTGTTTCCCATCCAGTCGTCCAGGTTCCTCTTAAAGAGGGCTAGAGAGGTACTCTGCATGACATGGAGAGGGACTCTATTCCACATACAGCCTAGTCTTTGGGACACAAATCTATCCTGCAAATAGTTCTATTCATGTCACAAACCAGGTTAAGGCCTTGCATGCAGATTGCACAGGTTTAGTTTGTCGTACGGATATGCAGCAACTCCATCAAGGCTGGGTCAGACATGGCCTTGTATGCTAGACACAGGTCACCTCTGAGCAGTCCGTATGAGACTGAGTAGAGGGACAGGGCTTTTAGCCTATCTGTATGGTCAGGAAACTTTGTGGTCTCTCCAACTGCTGCATGTGCATGGCAAGGTACATGCCAAAGGGGAAATTGTACTCGATATTGGGTCTGATATGGTAGGAGTACATAGATGTTATGACCTCCTTGTTCCTGGATGACATACCCTGATTTATGAGATGGGCCATGTAGACAGCCTTCTGTACAACAGAGGCAATGCTGGGGTCTATATCATATAATCGAACTGTGAGAAGTCCAAACACCACAATATCAAACTGGAAACTCCGAAACGTAATTACTACGAAAACTCAAAACTTTGAAAAACGGAACTCTGAAAAGCAACAGTCAGCCAGCTTTACACCCGTACTATAAAATAACAACACACAAACACTTCACACAATTACTAATGTGGGGGGCTTCACCCCACACCCCCCAATGTGGGGGGCTGTGCCGCCCACACCACCCTACTTAAATATATCAACTCTGAGATCGCACCGCAGTAGAGACTTCATGCATATGTCAGTGAGTACAGAAGAGCCAACCATAACCACTCGGAGTTCTGATCTTTGAAGTTTTGTGTTTTCAGACTAATTACGTTTCAGAGTTTTCAGTTCGATATTATGGTGTTCAGACTTCTCAGAGTTCGACATTATGATATAAACCCCAATGTGGTGGTTAAAAGTCAGGTTGCTATCAACCTGGGAGCCCATGTCCCTCATGACTGATTGCATGCCTAGTACACTGTTATTAATGTCATAAGTAGGGGGGATGACAATTTCCTCAAAGGGGATAATGATAAATTTCTCAGCATTCATTTTGAGGCCATGCTTCTGGCACCAGTCATTAGTTTAGGTAAGGCCATCTTGGAGGATGTTCACATCACTAGGGGGATTTAAGACAGCACCCAGCTTGCAGTCATCTGCACACTTGATCAGACACAGACCACTGGTTGTGGCTTGCACCTCAGACAAGTATATGCCAATCAGTAGAGGCCACAAGACTGATCCTTGGGGTACACCACTTGTTATGGGTCTATCACTAGAGGTAGCTTCCCCTACTTTGAGTGAGTTCTATCAGTGAGCCAGTTAGCTACCCATCTGGTAACATACAGGCTGATACCTAGCTGGCAGGGTTTATGTATCATGCCTGAGTGAGGAATAGTGTCAAAGGCTATGGCTAGGTCAAGGTAGGCACTGTGCACTGTTTTCCCCTTGTCCATAGCTTTGGTGACTGTTTTGAAGAAGTCAGCCATGTTTAACAGCCGTGATCTCCCTTTGAAAAAAAACAAACTGTGTGGGGTGCAGCATTTGGAGGTTGCCAATGCCCTTGCTTATAAGAGCCATGATAATGCATTCCATGGCCTTGCAGATCAGGCTAGTTAGGCTGATGGACCTATAATTGCCTGGGTCAGTGGATGCTCCACCTTTGTGTAAGATGGATGACAATGGCTGTCCTCCATGCAGTTGGGATGAAGCCAGTGCTCAGGCTGTAGTTGAATAGGGTGCCATGGAGTTGGAGAGTTCATGCCTGAGTTCATGTAGGATACAGGCAGGGATGTTATTGGGCATTAAGGACCTGCTCCATGGTGATGAGGGGAGGGGCGCAGGTACTGGGGATGTCCTGGTGTACAGATGAGGGGGACAGGGGTTGATGTTTTCATTGAACCTGTCTGCCAGCAGGTTGGCTATATCTATGGTGTTTGTGTATGTGGTGTTATTGACCATGAGAGCGGATTTGGATGTTGCCTTTGAGACTGTGGACATATGTGAAGAAGGCCTTGTGATTGTCCTTAGTGAATATGGCCCAATTTGGACTTGAAATTAGCCTTACAGGACTTCGCCAGTGACCTTATTTGCTTGTTCAAACAAAGGAGAGATTGCTTCAAACTTGGCACCTGCTCCTTCTTGGTCCTGGACAGCAATTACCCCCTTCTATGATAGACATTGTTTATTGCTGCTGTCCACCAGACAGGTTAACTCTTCCTTGAGGAAGATGATTTGGCCCTGTCAGGTATTGCTGAGTCCATACAGCTATGTAGGTGCTCATATATTTTCCTGGTGTACGCTTGGACATTAGTGCTACTTTCAACTGATAGGATGATGGCTGTGCAGCTCCTTATACCTGCTCTGAGGAGATTGCAGTCAGCTTCATACAGGTTTTTTCGTGTGACTCTGACAAGGTCAGGGGAGATGGTGACTTCAAAAGTGATCACTTTATGGTCGGATCTTACCAAGGAGGATGCCACTGTAGGAGTGCTACAGTGACTACTCATGTTGGTTAGGAACAAGTACAAGATATTTTCACTTCTTGTAGGTGTGTTAACCAGCTGATCCAATGCATTGCCATTGATGAAGTTGTGGAACCTCTGGCCATTCATGTTTGGGCTAGAATAGGTCCTGGGGTCTATATTAGAAGCACGAAAATGCTTCTGAGCGAATATGAAAACAGCGACACATATTCATCAAATTGCATTTAAGGGCAAGGAGATAGCTGTCCAACTTCACAGAGTTGCCCTTTCCTTCCCTATAGTGCGATCTCAGAGTTGGTATATTTCATTATGCTGTTAAATTTTTTTTTTTTTTTTTTTTTAGCAAACAGCTGTGTAAGTTTTTTCCCTAGAGAAAAATTTGCTTACGTGGCCTTTCACTATTTTTAGGTTTCGTGCATTACGTGTCAACTTTTATGTAGTTGCACATATGCACTTTCGGTCTTATAATATAGACCCTAAGTCCTGCACTCTATGGTTGAGTAGTTAAGGTCACCCAGGATCAGGGTAGATGATTGAATCTTGATGGATTGAGATAAGTCCAGATAGGTGGAGTGGGTATCCTGAGTCATGGTTGGGAGTCTGTCGCTAGCTATGATTTGAATATGTGTTTTGTCAACAATTAACTGCACTTTCAGTATCTCCTGTGTGTCATACCATTTGACCAGCCCTAGAGCTATGTATGACTTTGATAAATATTGGAACTCCACCTCCTTTGGCTTTGTAGCCCTCCATTTGGTGTCTGAAAGTATGGTAGGATGAGTAACCTGGTAAGGTTGGGGTGCTCTCCACAGCTTTGAACATGGTTCTAGTGACAGCACAAATGTCAGCATCCTCCAGGGCAAAGAATGCTTGCAATGAGTGCAGTTTCATGTTAAAGCTCCTAGCATTTAGCAGCATGACCTTTAATTTCATTTATATGAATTATTCATGTTGGTAATATTGTGGTCATGACTTTGGCTAAAAAAGGCATCATGGGGGAGCATTTATCAGAAGCCTAAAGCCCAGGGGAGACAGATGAAGGCCATCTGTGGCAAAGCATCTTAGTACATCAAACATGTACTGGCTTTTGACTGAGACAACAAGGAGCCTAGGTTCTTAATGTGATTAAATCTCTCACATATTGTGTTCTTAGGTGGTAGTAGTAGAGGGTTGTCTGTGTACATAAGGTAGTTGCTACACTATCTCACATTGTCTCTGTGGTTATCGGAATCTGTGGAACAGAGGTCACAGATAGTAGAGTGGTTACTATCTGAGGAGAGTACCTATAGGTGTGAGTATGGCTGGATAACATCAATACAGTAGCTGCAGGCAGGGGCCTCACTCACACAGGAGTGCTGATAAGGGAAAAAATGCAACTGAGATACCTCATAAAGGGTTAAAACAGCACAGTAGTGGTGTGCAACAGGAAACAAGCACAGACCCACAAAGATGCTGGTTTTAAGTACCACAAAAACAAAGGTAAAATAAAGACACTGGAACTGACCAACCAATCCTTGCCCCTGAGCTCTTAGCTCAACACCCTATGCCAGACCAGTTCAAAATGGTTCACTTCCTCCCATTAAGTGCAGGCAGGCCCTGGCCAACACAAGATGGCATAGCAGGAAACACAGGAATCACACAAACAGATCTGAATACAGCAAAACCTGTAACCAGACCATGCTAAAGATATTTCAACTCTGTTTAGGTCAATTTTACACAGGTGAACAGATACACACTTAAAAATAACAGTAGCAAACAAGAGCAAACTGATTTAAACAAATTAACAAATTAACCAATAATAAAGCTCAAAACTGAGCCCTGTTCCAGTGGTCTTCAATCAGAAATGTTCTAACTGCATACTCCTGCCACAGGTGTATATTATATCCTCGAAGAGACTTTTCTTCGAACATATAATCATCGATCCTTAAAGAGTGAACGCTCTAAAACGCAAACAGCCACATACACAATTTTTTTCCTCAGGAAAAAAATTCACAGGGCTGTACACAAAAAACACAAACTTCAAAATTCTGTGCCCCCCACACCCCCTCTAACTAAATATACCAACTCTGAGATCGCTCTACGTTGGGGAAAAGGGCAATTCCCGATAATGGCCAATTTAATTTTTTCCTGAGGAAAAAATTTGCAGACGTGGCTGTTTGCACTTTAGAGCATTTGGTCTTTAGGGATCAATGATTATATGTTCGAAAAAGTCTCTTTGAGCATATAATATAGACCCCCTGCCACTAGGGTGCATGGGCATCCTCTCCAAAAAAGATGGCCTGGATTCCTGGATTAGTGCTCAAGTTATACAAACAAAGCTAGATTCAGCAGGTCTGAATCTATCTATGCTACAGCAAACAAGGCACATCAATTTCAGGAAGAAACAGTGCAAATAAGCAGGCACAATAAGCTTTTAACCAGCAATTTCCAGCTCAGAAGGGCAGAATCTACCCTCTCCTCCCACAAAAGTGCAGACCACAAACCTTCTTAATGTAAAATAACTGGCCTGAAATCCAAAAGGCTTAGAATATCAGTTACAATTTAATCAGCTACTAACAAGCAGCAATAAATGCATCAGAATAAGTACAACTGAGTACTTTAAGAACAGGCAGCAAAAGCAAAATAAACTAATAAAGTAGGAAACAACACAAATACTGTAGAATTATTTTATTGTGTTAAGTGGGAAGGAATGAAATACAATAATTTACATTTGGGAAACCAAGGGGGGCCTTCCCAAATGCTCTCTCTCTACTCAGTAGAATAAGAAGATGGGATGGGACTGGGAGGAGTGCCCAAAATGAAACTGGTAGTAGGGGCGGCAACTCAAAAGCCACCAAATTTAAGAACACAATAAGGACTGGGCGAGTGGGAGGGGACCTCTTAAAATTCTAATAAAACAGAATAATTAAAACAAAAGAAATGTAATACTAGAATAAGATACAAAATAGACGTGATCAAACCTTGGATAAAGGGCTTCAAAATCAACATTAAATGCAGAGATGCCTGATACTCAGACCACTGCCGACCACACAAGCATCAGACCGATGCTTAATATGTATATATAGTAATATGGACTAAACAGAATGCCTATAGACAAGACTGACACTAACAAAAGAGATGCGTTTATTTTACCATTTAATGAGCATTCAGACATTATAGTCCAAATATTAAATGACACTTGGTTTAGTGTCTTTGCCAATAAAACTGAATACAATGAAATAATAGAGCATGTTCCCAAGGTTACGTATAGTCAGGGCACCAATCTTAAAGAAAGTATGGAAAACAATTACAAGAGCCGGATATATACTATGTCCAAAATGAGTAAATGTGTTTTTTGTAAAAGTTGTAAATTTGTGAATGATGGACCTTATACTATGGTGCAAGGATATGGGAGATCAATCAAATGCCCAGGACACTGCAATTGTAATACAAAAATGGTAGTTTATTTGGCTACATGTGTTTCTTGTCCTGCATACTATGTAGGGAAAACAACCAGGAAATTGAGGGAAAGCATTTTGGAACATAATAGGGACATCAAAAATAAAAAGATGGTGAATGCTTTATTTGCACATAGCACTAAATGTGAGAATTTTAAGAGATTTATATTCTTTGTAATTGATAGAATTCCCAATTATTGGGAGAAAGGAGGAGATTATGATAATATGTTAGAAGCCAAAGAATGTTTGTGGCAGTTAAGACTCAATGCCTGTTGTTCACCTGGCATTAATGGGCATATCTCTATTTCAAGTATTTTAAAACAAAGATCATATTGTATTTGATATTTTATTTCCTTTTAGTGATAATTAGTTTAAGATTATGCTAATTGTTTTCTAATATAGGAACATTACAAGATACTATGTACATATATTTTATTTTTATTTATCAATATACATTAGTTTTTATAACATTATTACATTATTACATTTACAAAGGTATTTTTACTACAATGCATATTTATAATATTTAAACTATTTATTACATTATATTATATTATGCTCTATTTCATATTTTACATTTTTTATCAAGTGTGTTGTATTCTTATTAATTACTAACTATGTACAATGATTTTTTAAAAAAAACTATTTTATTAATCAACCAATGATAGGTGTTGTGTAATTAGGGACTTATGTATTTAACTGTTGTTGCTGAGACATCTTGTCAGTACTCTGAAGATGCCCATATGTTTTCTAGGGTGAAAGCGCTTAGTATTTTTATTTTTATTTTAATTTTATGTATGTTTACAACGTTATTGTTTTTTTCGGTGCATTATGAGTAATAAAATTATTTCAAGTGACCAACTGAGGAGCCTTCACTATGTTATACATTTTAACATCTCTGTATCAGAATAACATATCTGTTTCAAGACAATACAAAAACCTCTAGCTGTAGACATTTATGTCTGCTTACTGCACTGATACTGAGATAGCATATTCTTAAAACAAGTTCAGCTTATTTACTTGAAGTTTTCCATCTTATGTCTGAATGTTCGAGGCTTCTAGCTTCTACTATTAATACATACATTTGCACAGGTATTACCTTGTATACATTTCTGTTCTTTGCTAGTACAGTACACTGTGGTTACACTCCTGAAGCTCAGTCATACGTCTCAACCTCTTAGCACAAGAAATCTGGAGAAAGCACGACAAAATGGAGGGACAGCAGGCCATAACTAGGGACAGATTTTAAATACTGCTCCAATAAAGTTCAAAATTTGCTAGAGTAACAGTGTGTTTTGACATACATTTTCTGATGGATTTGGTCTGCAACTCAAATGTTTATCATCATTTAGTGACATCATTGCTCATAATATCCCAGCGATGTGGCAGAAAAACACAAATATTATGTGAAACAGTTGAGAGGTATGTATGTGTGGCCATTGTTAACATACCTTCAGATTCTGTAGCAGTGTACTGTGTACATGTGTGTTGTGATGAGTAAGGTGACAGGCAGATGTGAGTGTCATAGATCCTTTTCTATCTGACTGGGCATGCTGCTACAATTGATGCTGGTCTATCAGCTGTGTATGTTTGTAGGGGCAGACTGAGACATGCCCCTTAAAACTTCAATATTTCCCCCCAACCGTTTATGTTTGGCTGTTGTATGGATGCCCTCCTCTAGGTGTTTGGGAGCAATGTTAGGTCTAACAAACTGTATAAAAACAAAAAAGCGAGGTTGTAGAAGAAGGAAATTTGTTGACTTAAACACAAGTTTATTAGCACTTTCGGAGGGAACAATGTCTCTCCTTCCTCAGACAAAATTCAAGCAAGTTAAGTCAAGTATTTATAACAATCAAACAAACAACCAATTAACTAATTAACCACAATGCTCAGCACATGTTAGTAAGACACCCAACACAAAACTCTAGCACATAAAAACCTTCTGTAAAAAACCCCTGCAGGAAACAAACACATAATGCAATAAAAATAGCAAAATACCAACATTATTTTAAAAATAGGAAGCAGTGTATAGCGCAATTCTTAAAAAAACCTTTGCATTTTAAATCAAAAATACAATTCTAGTAACCTGTATAATAATATAACAACAAAAAAACACAATACAAAAGATTAAAATACTAATACTGTTAAAACTGTTGAAAGCAGACTGAACCCATACTTAAAATCACCTTCGCATAGTGAGGTGTTTGAGAATGCAACTAATGGACATATACTCGTTAAGTCCAGGATACATATAAGCGGCAGTGCTTATCTGCCAAAATACCTCTTCCATCTCCAACTGGACCTGCCAAGAACCACCTCTTACGTCAATTACAATGTGTTTAAGAATAGCACATTTAAAACTATGGTCTGTAAATTCTATGATATGCCTAGCCAGAGCATTGGTGGTATCTTTCTTACTGATGGCATAATAATGCTCGTAAATGCACTGCTTTAATTTCCTTTCGGTTTTACCTATATAGAAAGCAGCACATTTCTCGCAGCAGGCATAATATACCACACTTCTAGTATCACAATTATGCTTACCTCTAATGTTGTATATTTTATCTCTAACTCTAACCTTGGGCTCTGTGCTGACATACTTACATTGTCTACATGACCCACACTTAGTCATACCAGTGTTTTTAACATGCCTGGCAGGGTGCTTAGTTTCAAGAATAGATTTTAAATTTTGTCCCCGTCTACAAATAATTTTAGGACTTGCTCCAAGCAAATTAAACAAGGCACTATCCTCAATAATGAGGGCCCAGTTTTTACTAAGTAACCCTCTTATTAACAAATGATCTAAACTATAAGAACACAAAAATCGGGAAATGCGCTGCTTTCTTTATAGGTAAAACCGAAAGGAAATTAAAGCAGCGCATTTACGAGCATTATTATGCCATCAGTAAGAAAGATACCACCAATGCTCTGGCTAAGCACATCATAGAATTTACAGACCATAGTTTTAAATTTGCTATTCTTAAACACATTGTAATTGACATAAGAGGTGGTCCTTGGCAGGTCCAGTTGGAGATGGAAGAGGTATTTTGGCAGATAAGAACTGCCGCTTATATGTATCCTGGACTTAATGAATATATGTCCATTAGTTGCATTCTCAAACACCTCACTATGAGAAGGTGATTTGGGTTTTTAAGTATGGGTTCAGTCTGATTTCAACAGTTTTAACAGTATTAGTATTTTAATCTTTTGTATTGTGTTTTTTGTTGTTATAATATTATACAGGTAACTAGAATTGTATTTTTGATTTAAAATGCAAAGTTTTTTTAAGAATTGCGCTATACAGCGCTTCTTTTTTTAAAATAATGTTGGTATTTTGCTATTTTTATAGCATTATGTGTTTGTTTCCTGCAGGGTTTTTTTACAGAAGGTTTTATGTGCTAGAGATTTATGTTGGGTGTCTTACTAACGCGTGCTGAGCATTGTGGTTAATTAGTTAATTGGCTGTTTGTTTGATTGTTATAAATACTTGACTTAACTTGCTTGAATTTTGTCTGAGGAAGGAGAGACATTGTTCCCTCCGAAAGTGCTAATAAACTTGTGTTTAAGTCAACAACTTTTCCTTGTGACTGCTCTTCTACAACCTCGCTTTTTTGTTTTTATACAGTTTGTTAGTTTTTTTGAGTTTGAATTTGTTTGTTAACATGGCGAGTGAGTTTGGAGCGTCACCTCAAGGCTCGCTCTTCACCCTAGTGGAGCAGAATGGTGAAAACAATAATAATAGGGCTGTGACTGTCGAAGCGAATGCTGAAGGTAACTTAACAGCCCTCATTCATATTCATATGGGCTGAGTTGATAGCCTCACCCAGTGTATGGACTCCTTCTCTGGTGCTGGAAACTCTGTTAATTTGAGGAGTCCGCCTTCTGGTTCAACTAGACAACTTAACCCACCTGAGCAGAATTATGCAACAGTAACCGCAGCTTGCCCAGCTCAATCTGGGTTTAACAATGTTAGACATTCTCCGGAGTCTTCGGATATCCAAGCCGGGCAAGGTATTAATTCACAGCGCTTGGATAATTCTACACAAGGGAGCAACTTTCAGAACGTAGATTCTGCTTCTGTTCCATCTATTGGTAGCTTTTTGAACAGCAACAACTTCTTTGGAATTGGGAGCACAGTGGGTGATCAACAAGAACCCAATGTAACACTGAGTAACATCACCAACTTAATAAGCAGTTTTGATCATAAACTTTTTCGATGCAAAAAACTACAACTTGAAATTTCTTACTTACAATAGTGTTTAGTTAAAAAACTCATCCCTAAGGCTCTGCGACAATGGCGCTACCCAGTGGGTCTCATGGAAGGCTCACAATTTCATCACGAGCTTCTTGCATTATTTGATAAACAAGGGTTTGAGTTTATTAATCTGCTTATTGCTCAATATAGATTAGAAGTTGATGCCTTAAAAATTGAACTTGAACTGTTGGAACATAATATTAAAACAGACTGTGACTTCTTAAGGTACAAGTATGAATACATTCGTACTTTTAGCAGTATCGAGGCAACTATGGTAAAAATGACAAATATAAAAAAGAAAAAGATTGCCAGAGACATTCACGAATATTTAAATAATAGCGCATACCCCTGTCCTCCCTCTACATCACAGACCATTAATGTTATTAAAACCCCTCCTGAAGTCAATGACAGTATACAAGATGAACCAAATACGGTTCATGAAACTGCATCTAACATGCAGGTAGATGAAGTGCAGCCTCTTCGCCGCAGTGAGAGACAGTTTAACAACAATAGTAGGAGTAATAACAACATTAATAGTGGTTGCAACAATTTGCAACCACAAGAACAGAATAGTTCTAACAATAATGGATTGAACTCCAACAACCAACAGGGTTTTCCGAGGAATCAGAATGGTGAACAAATTAACTCGCGAGCGAGGAGGAATCAAGGGAATATGAGGAACAGGCGAAACCAGCGCAGGAGATGATGCTCCATTTCAACAATCCCCGCATTATAGTTGATTCAAAAGGGGACTTTAAAATTTACAATTACACCATTTTTGATGTTAACCAAGACATAGTTGACTTCTTTTCAAAAGGCCTGTCATTTGTTCCTGATTCTCACATTGATCTAGTCAAAATTATTATTGATCTTAAATTGTTTGTGCGTATGTTAAACTTGAAAGTTCTTATGGGAGGGAAGTCCACCCTCACTAGTTCCCTTAAAGTCTCTAGTGTCTTTAATCCACCATTACATGACACCTTACACTCTTTTGAAAAAATGTGTGAGTTTGACCTAAGGGCTTTAGTAGCTAATAGGGTAACTAATAACAACAGTTGTATTAATATCACTAGATACCAACGTGACTTTATTAGCATGTTACTGGAATGCAACATAAGGGTAATGAAACCCGACAAGGGGGGTGGACTTGTCTTGATGGACTACAACATTTATGTAGAAAAAATGCTTAGTCTACTTAATACTAAGTCTTACGCACTTGCAAGTATTAGTGAGGTAAATTCAGCTTAAAACAAAATAAGGTCTATTCTTGAATATCTTTTTTTGGAAGGCGTTACCGATATTGATCTGTATCGCTATTTGAACATGATTGCTCCCAAGTTACCAGTACTGTTTGGCACACCTAAGATCCACAAGTCGATTAATAATCCCCCTTTTAGACCCATTGTTGATGGGCGGGGGTCAATTACTTATGCATGTGCCAAATATGTAGATAGCATACTTAGGCCTTTGGTTGAACAGGAGTCACAAATTTGCAAGGATTCATGGAGCTTCCTTCAAGATATTAACAACATTCCTTTTAATCAAGATTTTCTCTTCCTTTCAATAGATGTTAAGGATTTATATACTGTTATACCCCAAAAATTGGGGTTAGAATGGATAAGAGAGTTTCTAACATCCAGAAAGATTAATAATAATACCACATACTTAGTTGAGACCATCTAGAGATAGTAGTGATGTACAATTACATGGTTTTTGATGGTAAAATTTATTTACAGAAATCAGGGATGGCAATGGGTTCACCCTGTGGAGGGAGTTTCGCCAATTGTATCATGGCTCATTTAACAACACCCTATTCTGCAATAATGTCGCCTGGTACACTAAGTACCAGGATGACATGTTTTTAATTTGGAAGGGACTACCAGCATTAGTACCGACATTTATTTTGAATATTTCCCTTATGACTGAATTTCTTGAGTTTACGTATAATCTACAGGAGAATGATATCAACTTTCTAGATATTCTCTTATCCAAGGATATTGTCAATCACAGGTATAAAAGTGTTATTTATAGGAAGCCCACATATTCCAATCCATTGTTGCACTTCACTAGCTGTCACCCTCACCATCAGAAAAGAGCTGTCGTGAAAGGACAGATGGTTAGGGCAGCGAGGATGATTTCTGATGACAAGGATTTTATAGAAGAATGCGAACACTTGGGGTCCATGATTACTAATAGAGGGTACCCGCAATCTATGGTGGTTGATATCACATCTGAAGTTGTGTATAAACGTCAAATAGGTTACTTTAAACCAATTTTGTCATATCTTAATGGTCAGAGTGTAGTAGAACTGATTAATGTGAGTGACTCTCACAGTAAAGGTAATGATCATGCTTTTAGGACTAGTTTTTTTTGTGTAATTATAGTTTAGATCATTTGTTAATAAGAGGGTTACTTAGTAAAAATTGGGACCTCATTATTGAGTATATTGCCTTGTTTAATTTGCTTGGAGCAAGTCCTAAAATTATTTATAGACGGGGACAAAATTTAAAATCTATTCTTGCAACTAAGCACCCTGCCGGGCATGTTAAAAACACTGGTATGACTAAGTGTGGGTCATGTAGACAATGCAAGTATGTCAGCACAGAGCCCAAGGTTAGAACTAGAGATAAAATATACAACATTAGAGGTAAGCATAATTGTGATACTAGAAGTGTGGTATATTCTGCCTGCTGCGAGAAATGCGTTGCTTTCTATATAGGTAAAATCGAAAGGAAATTAAAGCAGTACATTTACGAGCATTATTATGCCATCAGTAAGAAAGATACCACCAATGCTCTGGCTAGGCACATCATAGAATTTACAGACCATAGTTTTAAATTTGCTATTCTTAAACACATTGTAATTGACATAAGAGGTGGTCCTTGGCAGGTCCAGTTGGAGATGGAAGAGGTATTTTGGCAGATAAGAACTGCCGCTTATATGTATCCTGGACTTAACAAGTATATGTCCATTAGTTGCATTCTCAAACACCTCACTATGAGAAGGTGATTTGGGTTTTTAAGTATGGGTTCAGTCTGCTTTCAACAGTTTTAACAGTATTAGTATTTTAATCTTTTGTATTGTGTTTTTTCATTGTTATAATATTATACAGGTAACTAGAATTGTATTTTTGATTTAAAATGCAAAGTTTTTTTAAGAATTGCGCTATACAGCACTTCCTTTTTTAAAATAATGTTGGTATTTTGCTATTTTTATTGCATTATGTGTTTGTTTCCTGCAGGGATTTTTTACAGAAGGTTTTTATGTGTTAGAGGTTTATGTTGGGTGTCTTACTAACGCATGCTGAGCGTTGTGATTAATTAATTAATTGGCTGTTTGTTTGATTGTTATAAATACTTGACTTAACTTGCTTGAATTTTGTCTGAGGAAGAAGAGACATTGTTCCCTCCGAAAGCACTAATAAACTTGTGTTTAAGTCAACAAATTTCCTTGTGACTGCTCTTCTACAACCTCACTTTTTTGTTTTTATACAGCAATGTTAGGTCTGTAGCAGGTAGCTGGACATACTGTTGCATGTGTAGTAGGCCACAGCTCCAGTATTCTGGCCAGGAGTCAAACTACGGATTGTGAAGACATAGGGGGAGAGCAAGCTGTAACTGTCAGTGAGGGTGCGGTGTCAGCTGTTGTGTCACATCATGGCCTGGTTGAGGGTACCCACAATAGTCCAGGTGAGGCATGTGCCTGTGGTGCATATGTTACATAAAAGTTCCATCCAGAGAGTGTTAGTCAACATGTGGTACACATCTTCATAATTGTGAAATGGGTCCCACCCTGCAAAGCTTTAACGTGCTACTGCGAGTGGCAGTGACTGCAATAGGAGCAACCCGTTTTGCTGGACATTGCAAGACTCCATTATTCCTATGTTGTATTGACATGCATGTAGATGGCATTCCACACACCAGGCTGTAGGCCAGTACTGTGGGTTTCTACATGTGGCACATGCTAGAACTGTAACAGATGGAGATACCAAATCATTCATATGGCAGGTGTACTTTTAAGATGTGTGCATGCATACAGTGTGTAACACGGGATTAGCATGGACATGTGTGTTCTGATGGGTATGACTTGTGGCACTGAGCTGTCTGTCAATTCTTTTGTAACCCCAATCTGCACTGCCTTGCCAATATGTGTGCGCACAGAGAAGGTTTTATGTGAAACCTGCCATGAATAGGGGGCACAGCTGTGGATATTCTGCAACAGTATGTACAGTTGTCAGCTCTACCAGCTATTATAGGCCTCCCGTACATCCAACTGCATTTATTTGTTTGTGTACTGGTTCTGTGTCTGCATCAGAGGCCCAAGTACACTGTGATTTGAGCTGGTATATATATATAGGAATAGTGTGTGACTGGCAATCAAGCTATGTTTGCAAAGACAGTCCCTCTATCCAGCAGGTCAGTTGCCTTATTGGCATGTTTCTCTGACTGTCATTCAGATGGGTCTGGGTTCAAACTTTGTCACTGATGCATTTTTTCACTAACATTATATTCCTGTAGTGCATGATATATTTACAAATGCATCATTAAGTCCCCAGAGCTGATTTGGTATGATGTGGTGTTGTTGTGACTCTGGTTCAGAAGGTTCTGTGTTCAAAACATGGCAGCTTTCTCTTTTTATTCCTGCTGTTACATAACTGTAATGCATGATATGTTCACAAAAGCATGACTAATTTCACAGCTGATTTAGTGTAGTGATGCGTTCCTCTAACTATAGTGTACAGGGGTGTGGGTTCAAGATCTTCCAGTGATTACTTTTTCCCTAATATTACATGACTGTAATGCATGATATATTTACAAAAGCATCAGCAATTTTCATGGGAGATTTGGTGTAGTGGTATGCTCCTCTCAGTGTAGTACACAAGGTCCTGGGTTCCAGACTTGGCAGTGATGACCTTTTTTTCCTTAATGTTAAATGCCTGTGATGCATGATATATTTACAAAAGCATTACTATCTCCCACAGCTAATTTGACATAGTGGTGTGTTCCTCTGACTTTAGTATACAGGGTCCTGGGTACAAGGCTTGGCAGGGATGTAATGCATGATATATTTACAAAAGTATTAAGAATTATTACCATAGATTTGGTGTAGTGGTGTGTTGCTCTGACTCTAGTGCATAGGATACTGTGTTCAAGATCTGCCAGTGCTGGTCAGTGGCTGAATGAGACAGAGTCATTAAAGCAGGGTAAAGCAGGTTTGTGCAGTTTTGCATGCTGCTAAGTGGTGCCAAGAGATGCTTAGCTCTCCTTAGCTTTGCTTAATGGCACTTACTCCAGCTTAAACCCATTCTAATTCCAACAAAAGAAAAGAAAAAAAGGGGTGATAGGAAAGTGGTGAAATGGGGGCAAGCAGGGGAAAATACATTATGAAAGGCAGTTAGAGATGTGCAGGACTGGTGTAGGAAAGGGCGATAGCTGTCCATTTCTGGGCCATCAACAGCTGTGAATGACGTGGACAATTTGGAATTTGGAGCCTCAAACCCCACAGGGAGGGGAGTGAGTGACATAAGTTTGTTAATTAATTGGTGGGATGATTGATTAATGCAGTGTACTTGGGGGCAAAATGGAGTGCTATGTGGGGTAAAATGGAGAGCTATGTATGGGGAGGGATTATTTTTGTGGGGACAGATGCCCCTTATTTTTTTAAGGTGAGAGTGGGATGTTTGGGAAGGGGTGTAGGTACTTTTGGGGAGGTAAGTTGGGTAGGAGATGTTGCTTTTGCAGACAGACAAGACAGCAGACAGGGGCAGTGTATGACACATGAGGGGAGGAAACACCTTAGATGGGGAAGATGGTTGGGAATCAGAGGGGCTACGTGCCCCTAGATGGAAACAGTGGGACTGACTTCCCCACTCTTGGGCAGTCATCACTGCCACTTCACTGCCCTGATGGTGGCTGTACTAGGGGCTGGATGACAGGGCCAGCCTGCACCACGAGGTGAGCCAGTCTGCCCTCGATCTGGCACAGATGTATATCCAAGTACTTCTGGATGACCTCAGAACTGGTGTCGGGTGACAGGGTCCTCTCTGCACCCATGGCCAGGGGTGGAAGGCCCACTCCCTGATGGGGTGCCAGACGAGGGTAGTGCAGGACCAACAGAGGAGGTAGTTTGAGGTTGGACCCCAGACATGCTGGATAATTAATGGTGCCATGGCCAGATGAGGCAGGGCAAGCAGATCTGCTGGGATCTGCCTACCCAAATGTGCTATGGTGTTAAGGTTTTTCAAGGTGTATTGGTTAGTCATAAACAAAGCATTTCAACATTTGTTATAACAGCATGCATGGGTGTTCCGATTAACCCAGAGCAATATAATTGGGGAAATTGCATGGCAAACAGCACATATGCATACATGGAATAACAGTTATTATTGTAACAGCATGTCAGTAACATTTATGGCAACAGGCCACCAACAATGGAATTTCAACAAGGTATGTTAGTAAAGAACCATTTAAATATATGAGCAATAATAGGTCAAATGTCCCAACATTAGGTTTAGAGAACAACGTACCCATAGTATATGAATAATAATTATTGAAGTAGATAAGCGGTGGGGGGAACAGTCCATTACTAACTGTATAGGCTTATATTTTTCACAACAGTACTGCTCAATACTCTATAGGTCTGCCCTCACTTTACATCTACCTGAGGCCTATAGCTACAATAGCATGTACATACCTGTTAATCTGTTGACCTAGAATGCTATGGGGCAAGCTGCGACAACTCTAGGTACATGAGTAGAGGGGACTCGTACATGTCAAGGATACATATATGACTAACAAGGTGTACCCTGCGCTGATGTTGTGTGAGTGTGCTAATGGCATACTTCTACTGGATTTATATCTGTGTGCAAGTTTATTGGCAACAGTGATCAATAGCCGTGACAGCATGACACTTTAAAGACATATATCGGGAAGAATGCATGGTGTCTATAACTATCCTGCTGTCATTTGTTGGCATGGGGCTGGGCACTAGAACATTTGTGTACAGTTAATTTTATATACCCTTCATACAGCTAATACAATCATTTATTTACCTGTGACCCCTGTGGAAAAAATAACTGTTAACACTACTTGACAGTCCCTGGATCCAAACCATGGTCTGTGTGTGCAAAATTTACCAAGATATATATATATTTCTCATTGCACTGAGCTACTGGGGCACTGCTGTCTGCCGCTTGACTGATTTCTGCCTACAACTCACTTGATCACACATTCTGACCTTGTAATATAAGTGGAGTGTCACAGTGTCATGTGTGATAGATAGTTAGTGAACTGTGTATTAATACTTTGCATGCAGGTGTACACATTTAACCCCTAGTGGATGTGATTATGTGTGATTTGTATAGACCATAGCAGGCTGCTGAGTTGCATACCCGACCCATACACATTTGCACATCATATATTTGCAGTCTCTACCTATTACAGTCTCATACTAGTAGTCCTGCATAGCCCTCCATGTTATGAGCCTTCTCCTCTGCAGCTGTGGGGAGAAAACACACCATACCTGTCTATCAAATATTCATACTATAATTTGATATATCACCTGCAGATATACTTACAAACTTCTGGATTATTATGGGCCCAAGCATCTTGGATCCATTGGGCCAAGAGCGCCCACTTCCTCTGTCTCAGGTTATCATAATGATGATGGACCTGCTCACCAGTTCGGGGGATGTCAGTAGCACTAGTGAGCTCACATGCCAGATGGTCCCAGGCCTCAGACTTGTATTCTGACCCCTGGTATTGGCCCTCCAGCAGTCTGTCATCATGGTTCTTCACAAGGATTCCAGCCATGACCCTGGACTCAAGGATGCCCCAGTGCTGTGCCCAAAATCTCACTCAATCTCTTGCACTTGCCATACTTCCTACAGAGATCAAACTCTTACAGGTTCATAGGATCATAAGAACTTACTAGGCTATTGGCCCTGAGGGACTTATAGGCCTAGCCAAGAATTTAGCCCATGTATAGACAAATCAGAACCCAATGCCCCTGTCCAGCAGGGAATTCTCCTAAAATCTATTCATAAAATCCATTATAAAAATTTAATATAATGGATTTTATGAATCAATTTATGGAGAATTTAAGTTTTCTATTCAGCTTAATTGATGGGTAAATTCTATTGGATAATTTTTTGAGTGAATGTATATAAGGAATGGTGGGATTGTTGTTTTACTGATCTGATGAAGTTCTACAGTGAACTAAAAATGCAGTGATAAAGTTAAAGTGTTTTATTTTTATTAATTGGACTATTAAAGATATTTATTTTTGTTGGTACTTGTCCTGTGGTTCTCATTGTGCCTTTTATCTTTGAGTTTACCCATCTGGTAACATACGGATTGATGCCTAGTTGAGAGAGTTTATCTATTTTACCCAAGTAGGGAATAGTGTCAAAGGCTTTTTCCAGGTCAAGGTAGGTGGTGTGAACTGTCTTCCCCTCATCCATGGCTTTGGTGAATGTCTCAAAATAGTCGACCAAATGTAACAGACATGACTTCCCCTTCAAAAGCCAACCTGTGTGGGATCAAGTGTTTGGAGGTTGCCAATGTCCTTATTAATGAGGTCCATGATAATCCATTCCATGCCCTTGCAGATCAGGCTAGTTAGGCTGATGGGTCTATAATTTCCCAGATTGGTGGATACTCCACCTTTGTGTAAAGGGATGAAAGTGGCTGTCCTCCACTCAGCTGGGACAAAGCTGGAGGTCAGGTTATGGTTGAATAGGGTGTCTGAGTTAATGTAATGTAGGATGCAGCCTGTGTTGTTATCAGGTCTCATGGAGAATGCATATTTTGCCTTTGAGAGATGAGTGATGATCTGATCCCTAGATATAAGGGGAAGGGGTCAGGTACTGGGAATGTCCTGATTTACTGATGGAGGACATAGGGGTGAAATTGTTGCTGACTCTGTCAGCAAGCCTGTTTGCTATATCTACGGAATTTGTATATGTGGTATCCTTGACCATCAGTTCTAAACAGATCTGGGTGCTACCTTTGAGATTACAGACATATGTGAAGAAGGCCTTATGATTGTCTGTAGTTGATGTGGCCAATCTGGACTCGAAGTTTACTTTTGGAGGATTTCCCTAGTGATCTTATTTGCTTGTTTAGGTTAAGAAGAGATTGCTTCCATTTGGGCACCTGCTTCTTCTTAGTCCTAGACAGCAATTTCTTTTCTTTTGTTATAGAGTTTATTTATTGCAGATGTCCACCAGACAGGTTTACTCTTCCTTCTAGAGGATGATTTAGTCCTGTCAGGTATTCCTGATTCCATGCATCTATATAAATGTTTGTATAGTAATTTGGTATAATTTTGGATACTGGTGCCAGGTCCTAGAGAGTGGGAGGGGGCTGTGAAGCTGTTTATACCATCCCTCAGGAGGCTGTAATCAGCTCTGGAAAGGTATTTTTGTTTGACTCTAGCTAGAGGGAGGTCACAGGAGATGGTGACTTCGAGCATGACCTCTTTATGGTCTGATCTTACAAGGAAGGATGATACTGCAGGGATGCTTCAGTGATTATTCATGTTGGTTAATACCAAGTCCAAGATATTATCATCTCTTGTGGGGGTATCAACTAGCTCTTCCAAAGCATTTTAATTGACAAAATCAAGGAATCTCTGGCCATTTGTGTTCTGACATGAGTAGTTTTTCCAGTCTATGTTTGGGTAGTTAAAGTCACCCAGGAACAGGGTAAAGGGATGAATCTTGATAGATTCAAAGATGTCTAGATAGGCAGTTTGGGCATCTTGGGTCAGATATGGGGGCCGGAATCTAGCTCTGATTTGTATAAGAGTCTTGTCAATGGTTAACTGTACCTGGAGTGACTTCTGTGCTTCATACAGCTTGACCAGCCTGGAGGTGTGTATGTCTTTAATATATATTGAAACTATACCTCATTTGGCTTTACTACCCACAGTTTGGGGTCTGAATGTATAATAGGATGAGTAACTAGGTATGGCTGGGGTGCTGTCCGCAGCTTTGAACCAGGTTTCTGTGACTGCACAGATGTCAGCATTTTCCATGGTTAAAATTGCTTGCAATGAATGCAGTTTCATGTTTAGACACCTATCATTTAGCAGTATGACCTTTAATTTGTGTTTTGTTGCAATTGTTATGTTGGTAGTTTTAACCTCATCACTTTTCTACCAGTATTCTCTACTGTGCAGTTTAAATAAGGCCATATTCCCACCCTTTCCCATCATTGGACTATTTTCAAAAATGCTGAGCAATGCTGAGCAGTGCGCAAATCTGTTAAGCTGAGTTGAGCAGGGCTTAAGGTGCCAAATGCTGAGCAGTGCTCAGCAGTCTGCCAATCCACTTAGCTGAGCTGAATACTACTTAGAATGGGACTTCTTAGCAATGCTCATGCCAGCTAAGCAGAGCTGAGCACTGCTAAGTATTGCTCAGACAGGTCTTGTTTAAGTATTGCTTAGCTCGGCTTAGCAGTGCTTTGCAAAACTGAGCTAAGGGCAAAAAAAAAGTTTTCATTTAAAAAAGAAGTCAGAATTGAATATTAATTACTCATTACTGATACATTATTATTAAATGCATATATTTTACTTCAGCAATAACCAATGATGTCAGTGTGGTATATTAAGATTTACCCATGGTTGGTGTGGTTTAATCATGAGGGTGAAGCCGAGTGATTAAATAAAGGTAATCATGGATAAATCTTAATATACCACAACCACGGGGTCGGTTATTGCTATTATGCAATGACATTAGTTAAGAGAAAATATTTACTTTTCTTAAATAAATGTCATTGTATACCACTACCATGCTGTCCTTCCATATTTTTCCAGGATCCTGAGACTTTTTCTTATGTACTGCACATTCCCATGCATACCCAGTAAATTGCAAAGGAAGCAACTCAGAAAAGAAGGTGTCTGGTGCTCCATTTTTGTTTTCTATTTTTTTTTTTTTTTTACATATACAAAAAAAAATGTCGGACAGTTTAGAGGTAGAAAAGAGACAGAATGGAGGAAATGCAAGGAAAATCAAGTAAGTATCTTTAGTTCTGAATAATGTACCTGAATTTCCTAGAATTTTTTCTGTCATGTCTCTCTGCTATGTCCGGAGTCTGGATTACAATTTTTTTTTTTGTAAAAAAAAATAATAAAATTATAGTATATAGCAATGGAATAAAGTCAGGGCAACCAGACCTTTTTCCATTGGTATATGATAGCATTTACAATGGGCACACTGATTGGGCTGAACAATCAGTGTGCTCATTCTGGAATATCAATGACCAGTCGTATAATTTATGTGACCTCCCCCTATGTGCTTTCATTACATTATTTTGGGGTGTGACTGTACTGTATGGGACACATGTTTAAATGGGGGTTTTCATCTTATATCTCCACTGACACTGGGAATTTGGACCAGTTACACTACTCTGGTTAACAAATATTAATTACTACATTATTAAATAAAATAAAAAATAATATAGAACTGCTTTCCCATGTAAAAGCTGAATGGCATGTCTTGGTATCCGAATTGTGCACCTGTTACATGCAAAGCCATGACTCTAACCACTCAGCTAACTCAAGTGTGCAAATTTTGGCTATACATTTGTATATAGCTTCTTGATAAGTTTAAGCACTGCTGAGCAAGATGCCACCCCCCTGCAAACCTGCTCAGCTATGCTTAAACTTTCAAGGAAAATAAAAAAAAAAATTAAACATTAATTTAAATTTTAACTGTTAACCTTCACATTATTAGCTAAGTGTCCAGGGACACTTTCTTTCTTGTTTTAGTGCTGTAAAGCACTTTTACAGTGCAGGGGGTGTGTTACAGATACTGTGACACCCCCCCTACATGACATGACTTTACATTCCTAATCCTATCAACTTTGCAGATTTTTGTATGATGTCCAGATTTGTACCTCATATTCTTGGTCCATTTGTCATGGGATCATGTTTCCCTGGCAAATCAGTGGCAAATCATTAAAGACTGCAGTTATAAAATATTGACGGACATTTGAGTTTCACACATCATATTCTTCAGAAAATCCATGCTAATGCAAGACCTGTTATTCTATCGACTTTCTAAGTTTGTAAGGGCAATATTTAAAAACTATTCCCTATTTTTAGGCCTTTGTCCCACTATTGGCCTTTGAAGTGTCCAAGGACACTTTCTTTATTATAAAGTGCCGTACAACACTTTTACATTGCAGGGGTGTATCACAGTAACTGTCACACCCCCCTGCATTGCATTGCATTCAGTTGCCATTGATAATTTCAGTCTCTGTGGACACTGTTTTCTAATGTAAAGTGCTGTATAGCACTTTCACAATGCAGGGAGTGTGTGACAATACCTGTCACACACCCCTGCATTAATTTCACTTGCCATTCACTATTTCAGTGTCCAGAGACACTGTTTTCTTTTGTAAAGTGCCATGCGACACTTTGTCAGTGCAGGGGGCATGTTATAGGTCTGCAGGAACTGTAACACACTGCCTAGCACTCATTCAGTATCCATGTCCAGAGCTCTGTCTCAGTTAAATTAATATGTAAGGTGCACTGCCGAGAGGGGGATGCGGACATGGACACCATGCGCTGCTTTTTTCATAGGAATAACGCTGTGCCTACATGGAGTTTACTGAATCTTGGGGAGAGAGTTGTCATGTACTTCTCAAGGGCCTGATTACTGCTTATAACCAGTGAATTTATACTACAGTAAACTTCTAAAATTACCACTAAATTAAATTACTTGTCAAGGCTGGTTATCTGAGATCCACACTGTTTCTTAAGTAACTGCAATTTGAGGAATTAGGTTAGTGATTAATAACTATGGAAAAGAATGAAGTCAAAATACTAAAATTTAGTTATAAGAATTCTGCTACTACAAAGATGTTATGTTTAGATATGGGGCTTCAGGTCACATATATGACAGTAAGTATCTGTTTTATGGGAAAGCAAATTAATAATGAATTTCCAGCTGCGCTGCTTTTTTCACAAATATGGCTGCAAAGTTTATTATTGTTCACAAAAAGTATGCTTGTATGAGCTACTCACTACAACAGATAACCAGATTTTCCTCTGGATTTATGAGTCATTATCTTTGTGTTCACCTTGATGAATCCTGCCTATTCACTCCAGTCAAATATTTCAGTGATTATATTCTGTCTGGCTTTTCACTGGTCACTAGATAGAAGCAGTCATCTCAGTATAAAAGCAGACATCATATGGTAAACATTTATTTTTTGTATTTACTTTTTACTGAGTGAGTTGGTCCCACTAGGCTTGTGGCCTATTTTTAGGAAAGACCTAACATGATGTTTATGATATACAGAGAGAGAGGGGTTACCAGGGACTGAAATTAGCCAAATGTTACAACGACATATTAACAGTAATGTGTATATATATTTTGCTTTATGGCAATTTTAACAGTAATTTAAAACAGATGAGCAGGATAAAGAAGTGTATATGGCAAATTAAATCATGGAAGTTAAGAAGCTGTATTTTAAGTGTAATAAAGAATATTGCATGAGGGAGAATATTTCAGCAAAGCCTACATCGCCTGAAGTAAGGATGTCACAATTAAGTGTTAAAATATTTGTCAGTATTTTTGAACTATGGAGCTTTGGTGGGAGTGGTAGCAAAATGTAAGGAAAAGAAGGTTTAACATGTATTTTTAAAGAGTAATAGAGCTGTACTACATAAAGATACATTTAAAAGACCTTTTGATATTTTGTAGGAGAGCCACATAAACATATACAATTTAATCACACGTTCAGTGGGAAATGAACATTCAGTAGAAACTGAAGTGAATATACATATATAAAAGCAGAAATGTTAAAAGTGAAGAAAATGTTATCAACAAACAGTGAAAAAGCTGAATAGAACTATGGAATGAAATGATATGGAGAATTTGAGTGAGGTAGAGACAGTTGCTGACATGTCAGCATTACTGACACACAGCACATGGTTCCTCAACTTACTTTTTTTGCTGGGATGCCTTCTGTATGAAGCCTGCATGACCCCTTTTCATCTGTGCATATTTTTGCCAGGTACATTGATTTCTTCCCATATTCCAAACACATGCAGTATTTTAATTGGCAACAGGTTTGTGTGCTGGAATAGGCTTTGACTCCCTTGTAACCCTGAAATGCATAGACAAGGTAATCAGACAATGAACAAAAAAAAAACAGTTATAAAAACCAGGAAAATGGATTACAAGAGATACATGAGCCAAAAATGTTAATGCCAGGGAAAAAAAAAATGTAGGCTTTATTAGGTGTAAAAAAGAAATATAACATATGTTTGATTCTATGGATGAGGAATGGACTTTATTAATGGGACAGGCAGATATAGAGTTATACACAATGTTTTTTAGAAAAGACATTTTTATATGTGGAAATGGGAGCAAAGGAAGTTAAGACATGTATATGATTTAGGAAAGCAAGATATAAAGAAGGTAGGCATGAAGTAAAAGAAAAAACAGTAAGCCTCAACTAGAAGATATAAGATATAGGTATAGATTTTTGTTCATCTAACTAGATGAATTTACGATTAACAGCATTATATAAAACATATGTAATGAATGGTTGAAAGGTACTAATAAGAGAAATGAAAACTTGTATGTTGGTGTGCATAAACTTAAGAGAAAAGGTGATTATACAGACATCAGAAACTGGAGATCTATTACACTCATAAACATATGGATTATAAAATATTAGCAAAGGTATTTGAATAATCACTGCTGCAGTAGCCACTCCCTCCCTCCTTCCCTTGTTTCTTGGAGTGTTATTTTTGCCAGGGTGTGGACTTTAGTTTTTTGTTGTTGCTAGCATTGTCCTTTCAGGATGTCCTCTTCCCTCTCTGTCTGTTGGCAGGAAAGCTCTGAAGGGTTTGGTGTCCAAACCTGTTTTTTTTAGTCAGCTCAGCTCAAGCTGACTAATAGTTTGGGTGCATGGAAGGTACCCTGAAACTTTGGAAGTTGGATAGCTGTTACATCCTTGCAGGATGTAATCCATGTAATTTAGGCTACATCTAGTGTTATGGCCAGTTTACTTACACAACTGTACTTTCTTTTATGAAGTGACAATTCTATGTTTTAAGAATATTAAAGTTGCTGAGTATTACAAATTACACTTTAGTGATTGCTGGTCTAGTTAGATGAATGTGAACATTTTTATGCATCTGATGAAGCATTTATAACATTAAAGCTGATACTTTTCATTTTTATACTGTTTCTTCAATAATATTTTATGTGGCTCTGAACCTTGCCTGGCATATTCTCTGTTTAAAAAACATGAAGAAATGAAGTTTGGGGACAAAGAACCTCCTCCAGATCAGTCTTCCCAGTTCTTTGCCTGGAAGGATATCTGCATTTGCATAACTTACACCACTCCTATACTGTGTGTTCATGTTATCAAACAGCAGTCCTAAACCAGAAGCTTGTTGTTTTGCCCACTGGCTTCATGTAAGCACATCATGTGATTATGATCTGTTGCTATTATGCATTTTCTATCATATAGCTAAGACTGGAGCTTTCACTATTCCCAGGCATCCTTACTCTGCAGCTGCATATTTCTCATCTTTTGGCTGAGGTGTTGACTAAGGTATCATACATGATATTCTTCTCCATTTGAAGTAATCTGTTTGAATACAGTCCCCAGTCTGTCATTTGAGGCATCAGCCTGCATGATAACCTCCTGCCTATAATTAGGACTAGCTAAAACAAGGGATGCGCTCAAGCCTACATGCATTTCTGGAAAGCCTGTTCACAATCTGTTGTCCAGATAATTATATCTTGCCTGTTTTACTGGGTAAGGGCTATAAGAAAAGTGGCTGTGGTACTGTAACAAGGGGCAAACTATGGTGTAATACCCTCATAGCAGGGTGACTGATGTGATCCCCGGGGTAAATTTCCTATCTCCCATCCAGTCGTCAAGGTTCCTTTTGAAGAGGGCCAAGGAGGCACTCTGCTTGACATGTATGGGCAGTCTATTCCAGAGTATGGGGAGTCTCTGGGTCAGGAACCTATCCCTTCAGCATATTTTGTTCATTGTGATGACAAGGTTTAGGTCCATGGAGCGTGTGGCTCTGATGGCTTGGGATTTCTTTAAATGTAGCATGTCCAACAGCTATGGGTTTGACATGGCCTTGTAGGTTAGCAAAGATCACCTCTGAGAAGACGATATGCGACAGAGTATAGCTGGAGTTTTTTTAGTCGGTCAGCATAGGTCATCTGCTATAGGCCTGTGATTCTTTTGGTGAGGTGTTTCTGCAGTCTTTCCAGTTGTTGCAGATGTCTTGTGAGGTACATACCAACTGGGGTGTTGTACTCTATGATGGGTCTAATGAAGGATGAGTACAGTGGGACAATGACTTCCTTTTATCTGGATGAAAAGCCCTTAGTGATGAGGTGTGCCACATAGAAGGATTTCCTGACTGTTGTGAAATCACTGTCCACCTGTGTTAGTAAGTCTCTTATCACACTTTTGGTGTTTAGTGTACTGCCACCTATGTGGCAATTCATGGGTGCATGTTTTTTTCCCAAAGGGGATAACTATACACTTCTTGGCACTGAGCTTGAGCCCATGGCTCTGGCACCAAGCATCTGTTTCTGTAAGGCCCTTTTGTAGAATATCCAAATCATTTGGGGATTCAATAATGGCTCCCAGTTTGCAGTCATCTGCGAACTTTGTTAGCCAGAGTCCCTCAGTGTTGGCCTGTACTTCAGAGAAGTAGATGCCAAACAAGAGCGGTCCCAGGACTGAACCCTGAGGTACTCCACTTGTCAGTTGTCTGGAACTGGATTTGGAGTCGGCTACTTTTACAATGTGGGTTCTGTTAGTAAGCCAGTTGACAACCCATCGAGTGATGTAGGGATTTATGCCCAGCTTAGTAAGTTTATCTATGATTCCATAGAGGGGGATAGTGTCGAAGGCCTTGAGAAGGTCCAGATAGGCTGTGTGGACTGCCTTACCCTCGTCACGACTCCGGAGACTGAGTCGAAGAAGTCAGTCAGGTTCAGGAGACATGTTCGGCCCTTCACAAACACAAACTGGGTGGGGTCCAGTGGTTGAAGGTTGCCAGTGTCTTTGTTTATAAGTTACATGATAAGATGTTCTATGGCCTTGCAGATCAAGCTCATCAGACTGATGGTATGGTAGTTCCCAAGATCCAAGGTGGATCCCCCCTAGTGGAGTGGGATAACTGTAGCTGTGCGTCAGTCAGTGGGCATGAAGCCTGAGGTGAGGCTATGATTAAACATGACACTTAGGTGAGGTGCCAGTTCATTTTGTAGTTCATGTAGTACACAGCCCAGGATGTCGTCTGGTCCCATGGATGCTGTATTCTTAGCTTTGGAGAGTGCAGTTTTTACCTGTGTGGCTGTGATTACTGGAATTTGGCAATCTTTTTGTATTGAGATGGGCCCTTTAGGGGGTGAGAGGAGGGTGAAGTTGGCACTGAATCGATCTGCCAGGATATTGGCAATGTCCTTGGGATCAATGTATTTAATGCCATTCTGTTGTAGTTCAGAGCAGATCTCAACATTGCCATTTAGATTCTTGACATAGCTGTAGAGTGCCTTGTGGTAGTCTTTGAAATATTTGGTAAATTTATTTTCATAACTAGCTTTTCGAGGATTGTATGAGGGATCTCAGCTTCTTCCTGAGGCTGGTAAGGGTTTTTTTTGCATCCTGGGATTTTCCTCTTTTCTGTAACAGTTTCTTCCTTCTGTTGTATAGTTTGTATAGTTTGTATATGACAGGGGACCACCAAATTGGCTTCCTTTTTTTGGAGGAGAGCGTCTTGGTTCTATTTGGGATGGCACAATTCATGCACGAATGGATGTGCTCATACATTGCTTTAGTGCAGGATTCAGCAGTCGAACTTTCAGTTCCCGTCTGCATGGGTGTCATGAAGTTTGTCACTTCTGACTTGAGTAGCATGAAGTTGGCCTTGGAGAAGTTTTTTATGGATGTTTCCTTACTGGGGGTTGGGGTGACATGTGGATATCAAAGGTGATTAGCTTATGGTCAGACCTAACCGACGAGGGGGTGACCACTGGTGTGGAGCATCAATTTCCCATGTTGGTAATGACCAGATTCAGGATATTGGAGCCCCTGGTGTGACTATGGATTAGTTGATCCAGGGCATTGGAATTTATGAATTCCAAGAACCATTGGGCAAAGGTGTTGGTACATGAGTAGTTTTCCCAGTTAATGGCAGGGTAGTTGAAATCACTCAGTATTAGAGTGTTTGGTTGTATCTTAATATTTTCTAGTATGTTTAGAAAGGTGTAGTGAGAATCTTGGGGCATGGTGGGGGATCTTTAGCAAGCTACAATTTGGATTGCAGTCTTACCTAGTGTTAGTTGCACCCGGAGAATTTTGGATGCATTGTGTTGGGCAACTAGCTTGGAGGTGCGAATATTCTTGGTGAATATGGACACTCCTCCACCTTTAGTGTTTTGGTCCTGGTTTGGTGGCCGAAAAGTGTGGTAAGAGTTGTAGCCTGGTATTGCAGGGGTGCTCTCTGGAGCCTTGAACCAGGTCTCAGTTACTGCCTGCTTTGAATACCCACAATTGTTTTTTGGTAACAGGGGTATGCCATGCTCTAGATAGCATCCACTTTGGCATGCTCAAGAAACATTTTGCCACCTCTTACCCAATGATTGAGATAAGGTACTTTTTCTAACTGACATTTATGTTCCATGACTGCAAACCCAGCCTTTTATACCTCATTGCTATACTTGGATGAAAAGGTGAGTCACAGTTTCATCTGCGTGAGCATAATCACCTGAACAAGGCAAATCCCTGTAGTCATGTGATGACTGAGCTTATTACTAATTTTAAATAGTTATTTCTGCTATTTCTAGTAAAGACACTTAAAAAAACAGTCCATGTGTGTATGTTTTATGTGATATGCCTCTGTGTCACATTAATTAAACAGTATTTTCCCAGACATTCCCAGCATTGTTCATTTCACAGCACAGTTTTAGTAATGCAGATGCCATCAGAATATTATAGACTTGTACTGACATTTAAATGTTGTAACAGGATTCTGATACTAAAATTTGCATAAATAAAACTATTTTTTGTGTAAGTGATTAAAAAATGTTTTTTACATTCATATGTTTCTCATTCTTGGAGGAGGTAGTCATTTCCAATCCAGACACTTTCCCAGAAACCCACCAGTCTATATAGATTTTAGTCCAATCACACCTCTGTACTTTGAATTTCTTTGTAAATATAGAGGACCGAGTGCATCAGAGGTGTAAAAATACAATTCCTTCCTCAGGTGCATGCGTTGCTTCTGTAGTGCCTTGCACCTTTACATGTTTGATGCAAAAGAAGCACTATAGAGCTCTGCTGCATTTATGTGGTCTGGCAGCTGGTTACTTGAAGAGGAAGAGAGCAGCAGACCTCAGTTTTGTAAGGATAAGAAGTCACAGCAAGTAAGTAAACCATGGATTCCCAATGTGCAACAATTGTGTGTGCCGGTTCCCTCTAGGTCAACAGTTCATTTTTAACGAGTTATTACGTTCACATACTGATTGTCAACCATTTAGTTTATATTTTATATGTGTTTATTTGTTACCTGGGTAAGCTTTCAGGCTGTTGTTGCTGCTTTTCAGGAGTGACCAGAAATCATTGTTTTGTTAAATAATTTGCTCACATTCATATAATTTTGTAAGTCAGACTGACGGTATCAAACCCAAGACTACAGGATACAGTTCATTAGGAGCTCACAGAAACCATCTGTCTTAAGTTAGCAGAAGAATGAAGTAGAATTTATGAAAAAAGCTGGGGTATGTGAAGCTGTTTGCCAGCTTCAGAAATGTAACTTCCTTCTCCTCTCAAGTGTAGCCCCATTCCTAGAGCATGCATGTTGCTAAAAATTATATTTTTACATTAGTTCAATTCTCTGCTGGGGTACCTTCTATGTGGAGTCTGCATGTCCTCCCTGGGTTCATGTGGGTTTCCTCCAGGTACTCCAGTTTCTTCCCACATTCCAAAGGCATGCAGTAAGTGGAATAGACACTCTAAATTGGCCATAGGTTTGAGTGTGTGTGGTGTGAAAGAAATACCACAGCAGGGCTAGCCACCTGATGGTGTAAACCTTGATTCTGGAATATTGTCCTGTTGAAGATACACCCCAACCCCATGTGCAAACATTGGAAAAAGGGGGTGTGCTTGGATGGATGGATGGATGGATGGATGGATGGATGGATGGATGGATGGATCAATTAACAAAAAAAATCATCTGAAATTACAAGCTGGAGGGTGTAGCTAGTTATATGCCATGTATGTCATAATATTCACTTTTTTTGAATAATTTATTTTGTGCACCGAGCTGTTCTAGAATTCAATTTAAAAAGCCCTGCTAGATTTACCATGCTTTAATTTTGGATGTTAGTGTACAATTCTGAAAATTCTAGTTAGATCCCTGGACAAATGTAAGGCAAAAAAGAAGAAAAATAATCAACAGGACATTAAAAGGAATTAAGTTATGTTTCCATGGCATATATGCCATAAGTTTCATATGCCAATACATAGAATGAAACATCTAAAACTTTAAAGTATAATGGCATATTAAAAGCCTTCGAGGGCAGAATTTTTCAGAAAAGATGAATAGGAATGCTCTCTTAAGATATAGAAGGGATGGAAAGTGCTGAAAGATTTTAAGATTTATAAGCTTCAGTAAATTCAAGACTGTAAGCATTTATTTTGAAAAGTGGGTGTATGATAATGCTTAACTTGCCTATAATCTGCAGCTGTACAAGGAAGTTATAGGTATTGCAAGTGCAGTTTAGACTCATATGCAGTCAAGTACATTATATGAAGTACTTTACATGAAGGTAAATTTGTGCACATCTGTTTACAGCTGTCATTACCAACAATCAGTAATCATAGGTAAACAGTTGTGGCATTTTATTGCTGTATACCACCTTATGTAACCATTTGGGCACTCTGTTACTGCTGAATTCACATCAAATCTACATTTAGCATTTATTTTAGGTAGAAATGCTATATTTGTATCTGATTTATATTCAGTAATCATATAATTAATGTACTCTTAAGAAAGGAGAACCATACATAATATTTTTGTCGTAATATGCATATTTTACATTTTCCAATTATTCCTTTGCTTCTGGTGATCATCCATTGCTGATGACTATCAGTAACAGATATCTGCTTGAGGGAGTAGGCTGTGGATGAAAGCAGACAACTGACCATACTGAAGTGATTGCTAGTGGTCAGTGGGGACATTGTATAGCTTCTGACAGCCAAAAAATTAAATACATTATTGTCACCATTCTATGTTCTAACTGTGCAATCTTGTAAGTTAGGAGTGAGATGCAGTGAAATACTTTGGAGCAGAATGGAATTCTTGTGTGTTTTGATCCTAGTTTCTAACTGGAATTTCACAATATTTTGTGAATTGCCTAAGGGAAATGGCATATTGCCTCTTGTATACAATATATTCAGTTTAGGGGGCAGGGAGTTGAAATTCATGTCAGTCTGCAAAGTATTATTCTCTTGAATGTTTCTTTCCTGACTATTACATCAGAGGAATAAGTTGTATAAATATTTCTCTTAAGTAAGGAACTTTTTGTAACTGGAATTGTTCCCTCCTGGTCTAGACTAATTTGTTAAAGTACGTGATATGAAGATAAATGTTACACTGTTTGTTTTTATTATTTAACATTTGTTAACCGGGAAAGTCCGACTTGGAACAAAGCCAATTTTCAGCGGAGGCCCAGGGGAAAATGCTCCAGAAGCATGTCTTTGTGATGTGGGAGGAAACCCACACAGACACAGGGAGAATATGCAGACTCCACACAGAAGGCACCCCAGCCGAGAATTGAACTGGAGAACCTCTTGCTGTGAGGTGACAACACTACCGCTGCACCACACTTAGCATCACAAGCAAACTACAGGTCATAGATTAGAGTATGACATTATTCTAAGAAATGTACTGTAATAGTTAATACAATTACATATTTATGGTCTTTTATTGCTGTATTTCACCAATCATTTTGGATGCTCTGTTTGCCATTCAGTTTTAAAAACAGGGCTTGGGTTGCTAAAGGTTGTTTGCAAAATGTTATGAAAAATAAGAAGTATTTTATATATTTACACCAATAAAGTAAAAATAATCTATAACACTCAATAGACAACCAATGGAAGCTGTAGGTGCTAGGAAAAAAATGATTATACTATTTTATTTATAGCAAAGGGCTTGAGTTACTGAATAGTATTTGCAAAAGGCTATGTAAATATGGAATACTTTTCATATTTACATTAGTTAGACAAAAATGGAGTGACTGTGATACTATCATATTAAGAAGCTTGTAGAAGATGTAAGTATACTGAAAACACTTGGATAACAGACTCAAATATATACAACTATTTATTTAAGGTGCACTGTATTAATATTAATACTTATGTCTTTATGCTATTCAGACTGAGCAGTCTGAATAGTATAAAAACTATTCTCGTGAGCAGTAGACCACGCATTAGGAAACAAGATGACGTCTGCAAACTGACAGACTATATTGGGACCCTTTAGTGGAATGATGACTGTGAGATGTATAGGGCTTGAGATAATAAAGGGCAATTGCAGGGGGTTACAAAAATGTGAACTACTTTATATTATTAAAACAAAAATTGAGTGTAATATCATGCTGCAGCTCCTGTGCAAGCAGTAGGTGTTACATGCTACATACACTTTGGTAAGAAAAATATAGTCATACAAAAGTATCTGTTTCACATATCTTATGTTAGTATTAACAATATTCTGATTCTAATATTTTATGAATTTTTAGGTTGTGCATGAGAGACCTAGGTGCAACCAAAAAACTGACATGATTTGATAGGCATGCACTGTGAAACAGTCTGCATAGGGTATACAGAGCTGAAGCTTTTAATGAGTGAGTATTTGCAGAGAGCTACAAAAATGTTACATATTTTTCATATTTGAATTAATTATACCAGAAAAGGGTATGATATTGCCATGTTCATAGGTTTATAGGTTCATAGGTAGGTACTAGGCTATCTGCCCGAGGGCATTTATAAGCCTAGCCTGAGTGTGTCAGCTTTCACTGCCCCATTGATTAATTAACTAAGCCTCTGTCAAGAAGAGCCAATGAAGTGATCCCAGGGGTGTATTTTCTGTTACCCATCCACTCGTCAAGGTTTCTCTTGAAAAGTGTTAGTGAGGGACTCCGCCTAATGTAGTTAGGAATTTTGTTCCAAAGCATGGGGAGTCTCTGTGACAGGAATCTATCCCTCCAGCATGTTCTATTTATTGTTGTGGTGAGGTTTAGCTCATTAGAGCGAGTGGCTCACAGTGACTTGGATTTCTTTAGGTGGAGCATGTCCATCAATTCTGAGTTGGACATGGCTTTGTAAGTCAGGCAGAGATCACCTCTAAGTAAGCGATATGCCACTGAGTACAGCTGGAGTTCTTCCAGTTGGGCTGCATAGGACATATGTTTGAGACCAGTAATCCTCTTGGTGAGGTACTTTTGTGTTCTTTCCAGCTGTTGGAAGTTTCTTGTGAGGTACATCCCAAACGGGCATTGTACTCTATGATGGGTCTGATGAGTGATGAGTAGAGGGGCAGTATAACCTCTTTATTTCTAGATGCAAACCCTTTAGTAATTAGATGGGCTACATAGAAGGATTTCCTAACTACTTTGGCAATATGATTGTCAAAGGAGAGATTACTATCTACCTGGGTCCCCAGATCTCTTATTACCTCTTCTGTATTAAGGGGGCTGACACCTATGTGGTAATTCATGGGTGTTTTGTTTTTCCCAAATGAGATGACTATGCATTTTTTTGCATTTAGCTTGAGTCCATGACTTTGACACCAGGTGTCCGTCTCAGTAAGGCCCTTTTGGAGAATGTCCGTGTCAGCCGGAGAGTCAATTATGGCTCCCAGTTTGCAGTCATCGGCGAACTTGGTTAGCCATAGTCCTCCTGTGTTTGCCTGTACTTCTGAGAAGTATATGCCAAACAGTAGGGGTCCCAGGACAGAGCCTTGTGGGACACCACTTGTGACTGGTTTAGAGTCGGACCTGGAGCCTGGTATTCTTACTGTGTGAGTTCTGTCTGTAAGCCAGTTGGCAACCCATCTCATGACGTAGGGGTTTATGTTCAGGCTGGTGAGTTTTTCTATAATTCCTGAGTGGGGAATGGTGTCAAAAGCCTTGGCGAGGTCAAGGTAGGCTGTGTGAACTACCTTCCCCTCATCTATGGCCTTGGTGACTGTCTCGATGAAGTTAACCAGGTTTAGTAGGCATGATCTGCCCTTAACAAAGCCGGACTGGGTCAGGTCAAGTGTTTGGAGGTTCCCAATGTCTTTGTTAATGAGTTCCATGATGCACTCCGTAGCTTTGCAGACCAGGCTAGTCAGGCTTATGGGGTGATAGTTACCAGGGTCAGTTATGGCCCCACCTTTGTGGAGCGGAATAACCAATTCTGTGTGCCATTCTATGGTCACGTAGCCTGTGGAGAGGCTGAGGTTGAACAATGTGTTTAGGTAGGGGGTTAGTTCATTCTGTAGTTCGTGCAAGATGCAGCCTGCGACACCATCTGGCCCCATTAACGCTGTGCTTTTTGCTTTTGAAAGAGCTGCTTTCACCTATGTGTCTGTGATTTCTGGGACACTACACTTTTCTGATATTCTTGTGGGCCCTTTTGGGGGTGAGAGGGGGGTAAAGTTTGCACTGAATCTATCTGCCAGGATGTTGGCAATATCAGTGGGTTCAGTATATTTTGTGCTATTTTGCACTAGCTCAGAGCATATCTGTGAGTTTCCACTTAGATTCTTGAAATAGCTAAAGAAGGCTTTGTGGTTATCTTTCGAATCCTTGGCTATTTTTCTTTTGAAGTTAGCCTTGGAGGATTTTATGAGGGACCTTAGTTTCTTGCTGATACTGATAGGGATGTCTTTCCTTCTTGGGATTTGCTTTTTTTCTGAACTAGTTTCCTCCTTCTATTGTATAGCCTGTTTATGGCAGGGGTCCATTAGACTGGTTTCCTTCTCTTAGGGGACAGAGTCTTGGTTTTGCTAGGAATGGCATGATCCATGCATCCTTGTAGGTGCTCGTAGAGTGCATTTGTAAAGGTTCCAGCATCTTGGTCACTGTTATCCTTTAGCGTGAGGGCTGTGAAACTTACCATCTCTGTCTTAAGTAAGGTGAAGATTGCTATAGAAACATTTTTCACTGTGGTTTCTTTGGTTGCAGGTGGTGGTGTGGTGTGGACATCCAGAGTGATTGGTTTATGGTCTGATCTAACCAGTGACGGGTTGACCTCTGTTGTGGAACAACCTGTCACCCATGTTGGTGATGACCAGGTCCAATATGTTTTCACCTCTGGTATGGGAGTTTACCAGCTGATCCAGGGTACTTGAGTTGATAAATTCCAGGAAGCGCTGGACCTGAAAGTTTGTACTTAAGTAGTTTTCCCAGTTAACAATAGGGTAATTGAAATCACCCAATATCAGGGTGTTCGGTAGGACCTTTGTGTTATCCAGTGTCTCCAGAAAGGCGGAGTAGTGCTCCTGGGTCATGGAGGGTGATCTGTAGCAGGCCACAATTTGCATTGCAGATTTGCCTGTTGTTAGTTTCACATGGATGATCTCGGAGGTATCATGCTGCACCACTAACCTGGAGGTATAGGTATCCTTGATGAATATGGATACGCCCCCTCCTTTTGTGTTTTGGTCCATGTTCTGTGGCTGAAATGTGTGGTATGAGTTGTAACCCGGTAGTGCTTGGGTGCTCTGTGGAGTCTTGAACCAGGTTTCAGTTACTGCACAGATGTCGACGTTCTCTATACTGAGGAGTGCTTTGAGGGCATCCATTTTGAGATTTAAACTCCTGGCGTTGAGTCGCATAACCCTCGTTTTTTTTATTTGTGCTGTTTACAGAGGTGGGTTTGACTTTTGAGCCTCAACTAAAAAAGGCACTGTGGGGCAGTAAGAGCCTTGGCCAGTATTCGAAAGCCTAGGGGTGACATGTGCAAGCCATCTCTTGCGAAGCAATGAGGTCTGTCAAGCATGTCGTCCCAGGCTGACAGACACTGGATCCCCTTTGAATGACACCAGAAGCTTAGCCAATTGTTGAAATTGATAATTTTTTCTTTATACTGCGGTATCATTCTTGGTGAGGGCAGGATGCTACTCAGGGTCAGGGTCATACCTGCCTGGGCTACATGATCAGAGAGCTCTTCCATGTCTCTTTTCATGTAGTCCAGGGAGGTACATCTCAGGTCATTCACACCAACGTGAACAATAACAGAATCATATTTGTACTTGTTCTGAAGTGACCTGATTGCTTGTGTTATGTGGTGGATTCTGGCTTCCGACAGGCAGCTAACAGTAACCTTCTCCTTGTCCAGCCTACTAGTGGGACATCAGTGTGCCTGACTATAGAGTCGCCTATTACTAGTGTGTTAGGTATGTTATTTCGCCTTAAGGGCTGTGATTGTGCGGCACACTAATTTTGTGTTTTATGTGTTGTCTGGTTTGTGATGGGAGGAGCAGGTTTTTGGGTGACTGCTTTGGAGGTCTGTGATGTTTTTGCAGGTTTATATTTAGAGCCTCTGAGTATGATTTTGTGTATTTATTTGTATTTTTTGCCAGTGCTGGTTTAATATGTCTGTTTGAGGCTGGAGGTGTGGTGCAAGTGTTAACCATCTCCTCATGACTGCCTGTTCCAGTCTTGAGTGGAGAGAGCTTAGCCTCCAATTTAGCTATATAATTGCATCTCTTGCATATGTTAATGTTTTGTGGTAGGAGGAGAGGGATGTATGTGTACATGAGGCAGTTGTAACATTGCCTCAGGATACCCAGGTTCATCAGCTGGACTGAAATTTCCCTTTGGTCATGCCTGAATAGTAGGGTGAGCTGCTTATTCGCATGGTTAGTGAGGGATGAATAATGAGCCTTGCCCTGCTGGGCAATCAAGTGTCGGGGTATATTAGTGCTTGCTATTAGGTCTGAGCAAGTGCTGGACTGTAGGATGTTTTTAAGTGCTTAGGTTGAGAGTTAGACTACTTTCAAGGGAAAAACTGAAGAGGAGACTTGGTGGAGTGGGGATAAATGTAGCCCTAGCTAACCAGTGCTGCCTGGATGTACAAAACTGTGCAAACATGGTTTTTACAGCTGGGAATTGAAAGAGATAGAAATTAGCCCAAAATGGCCTATAAACTACTAACTTCTGGGCTGGAACCACTCCTTCAGGGACAGATGGCTGCTCAAACCTCCCTCTCTCACAGGTAAACAGTAAGGTATGGGCAACTCAGAAAATTGTAACACAGCCCTGAATGCAGCACTAGCCTGAAAACTGGACTATACTAGCTTAGAAAGGTGGGAAACAAGGACATTTGTTTTGAAAAGATAAGGCAAAAACAGTAAAAAATACTCTTAAGACAGCTTTAGATGACTACAAGCAATCAGAAAAGGTTTTTAAACAAATTACAATGTTAATCAGTAAAACAAAAATCTCAAAACTGAGCCCTGTTCCTGTAGTCTTCAGTCAAACAAGTTCTAACTGCACACTCCTGCCACTGCAGTGCAGGGGAACCTTCTCCAAAAAAGAAGGCCTGGATCAGTGCTCAAGTTATACAAACAAAGCTAGATTCAGCAAGCCTGGATCTAGTCTATGCTACAGCAAACAAGGCACACCAATTTCAGTGAGAAACAGTTCAAATATGCAGGCACTATAAGCCTTTAACCAGAAATTCCCAGCTCAGAAGGGCAGAGTCCAGCCTCTCCTCCCACAAGAGTGCAGACCACGAACCTTCTTAATGTAAAATAACTGGTCTGATGCCCGAGTGCTTAAACCAGAACTAATACACTTTTAGAATAACATACACTGAGCCCTCAATCAGCAGTTCCCAACTTAGAAGGATGTAAGCTACCTGTCCTGCCACAACAGTGCAGACCACAAACCTTCTTAATGTAAAGCAACTGGTCTGAAGCCCAAGTGCTTAAACCAAAAGGCTTAGAATGATAGCTACACTTTAATCAGGTTACTACCAAGCAGTAATAATTACAATTGAATACTTTTAAGAAGGCCTGGATTAGTGCTCAAGTTATGTAAACAAAGCTAGATTCAGCAGGCCTGGATCTAGTCTATGCTAGAGCAAACAAGGTGCACCAATTTCAGTAAGAAACAGTTCAAATATGCAGGCACTATAAGCCTTTAACCAGAAATTCCCAGCTCAGTAGGGCAGAGTCCAGCCTCTCCTCCCACAAGAGTGCAGACCACGAACCTTCTTAATGTAAAATAACTGGCCTGAAGCCCAAGTGCTTAAATCAGAACTAATACACTTTTAGAATAACAGACACTGAGCCTTCAATCAGCAGTTCCCAACTTAGAAGGATGTAAGCTACCTGTCCTGTCACAATAGTGCAGTCCACAAACCTTCTTAATGTAAAACAACTGGTCTGAAGCCCAAGTGCTTAAACCAAAAGGCTTAGAATGATAGTTATACCAAGCAGTAATAAATACAACTAAGTACTTTTAAGATGACACAAAAGCAAAATAAAGTAGGAAGAAACACAAATACAGTAAAAGCAGATGAAAAAAGTGCAATTTTTTTTTTTTTTTGGAATGGCATATGCAAGCTGTGGATGTTAATGGCAAGCTGTGGATGTTAATGGCAACTTGACATTAAAACCTGATGGGTAATATGATGGCATCCAGAGATATAAATGTCTGCTTGGTAAATACATTACAAATACTAGCTATATTTTTCATACCTACATTAATACTGCAAAAGCTGTTTAACCTACAGGCAAATAAATACTGCTATCTTATACATAGCATTAAGGTGCACAGTTTTGTCACTCATATTAACAATCTAGCATGCATAGTTTTATACATTAATGTTTGTGTTTGGAGTGTTGTAAAATATTATGATGAATTTGCATTTATTGTGCAGTATTGCAAAATGCCAAGGGCCAGATTGCAAAAGAATTGTCAGTGTAAGTCTGCACTGATTCCAAAAGACCTGCTCCCAGTGTAAGTGACTTAGGCTTGCTACACAGACCAGATTCTAAGACACCTGCCCTCAGCCTGCTGTCAGTATAAATGGTCACTTGCACTGCGAGCAAGTCTTTTGAAATCAGGCTCAGAATCTTCTCACACATCACTAAAAAGCTCTTGAACAGGTGAACAATCAACTTACTGATACATGTAGTATATATAGCACGCTTACAGAAATATAACTTTGTTTGACCACAACACAACTAATTTTTGCAAATAAACTATCATTTTCTCTCATAAGTTTGTAATACAAATTCATTATCACTAGATACACTTCATTATAACATGAAGATTTAGTCTACTGTCTACCAAACATTAATTTTATGTTTTTTATAACTTACACTGTGAGGTATTGCAAATCATATGAGGTGTGCTCTTAAAAGATTTGAGAGAACCTCTCAGGAATTAAGTGGTTTCATTACTTAAAAAGTCTTCAGGAAGTAAGAAGATTAATTAGCTCCTGCTGCTCAGGCCTGAATGAGTTAATCTTCATAGATCGTTTGTGATATGCTGCACCTGTGCCAGTCAGGACTGACCAAAAAAGTAACAATAATGTTTATGCAAGCAAGAGATTTGCTTCCATCCCCTACTAGAATGCAATCCATCAGCTTCTGAAAAATTGCTGGAACATTCATCTTCCCAAAATTGCATTTTGGTGAATTCAGACAATTCAAATGGGTTTGAAAAATGTTGATCTCTCCCTAACAGCATGTATCAAGTAAGCCTGTCAGTGACCCTTAATCAGGTTGTGGTGCTTTACAAAGTGACTACACCCTTGCTTAGCAGTGAATATGTCCCCAGACTCATTTAGCACTGTTCATATTTCCTTAAACTCTGGAAGTGATAATTGCTGAAAAATTACTATATCATCTACTGGGGTGTCAATTTGTGTCTAAATTACACATTCTACCACTAGATACCCTGGTGAGTAAAACACAGCATGTACTAAGTGCTAATGTATCTCTGCCATGGTAGGCATCATCATATTGACATAGTACAGATTGTATTTCTGCCATCTACCAAGCAACTCCAACATATAATTAACATCTCATTACCTTTTCCACAGCAGTGTATGGTCACACACATAGTGTCTGTGTCTCATTCTAACAAATAGGAATGTGCACAGTTACATTTTGTCCAACTTCTAATACCAGCCATTTTGTTGCTATTGTGCTTGTGCTAGGTGCTGTTGTGTCACTCCCATGAGCTCTCTAAGCTTACTTATAACATTTAGCAGATGGTCCACAACAGACTGCTTGTGGGATTCACAATCATCCCCCTCACTCATCACAAATTAATTCTAGAAAATCCTCCCAACTCTATGACTACAAAGTTGCTCCTGTTGTGAAAACCCTGTGGTCTCCTGGGGTACCTCCATGAATGCAAACAGGAGACTAGGTAGGGCTCATTCTACTCCCACTTATTTGCATTTGAGAAATGGGAAAGTTGGATTGGACAAAACACCCCTTTATAGTGAAGGCCCAGAAAGAAAAAAATCCAATAATGTACATTATTGTGAACATTCAAGTGACAGACATTGCAATAATAATAATAATAATAATAATAATAATAATAATAATAATAATAATAATATCATAGCAGTAAAATTAGTACTAGACATTGGTGTGCAGTTGTAAAGCAGTCATTTTGATATTTTTTACATGCTCTTGCAATGTGACCTGTTCATAAGGTGCTGCTGGCATAATCTTAAGAGGAAAGTTAAAACTCTCCACCAGAATGGTTGTTTGAGGATGAGAGGGTGATGTTTTTAACATCTTTACCCCATAATGTGTCTACATACAAGTTAACAAGTATCAACAAAAGCTAATCCCTCTATCCATCAGTATTTCCTGGAGAAAACTCACTCTGTTGAATATTTTAACAGAACATTTGTTACTGTTTCTACTTCAGTACAGGACAAAGCCACCACCAGAGGGTACCTGGTTGTGTAATCTATTAACACAAATATATATCTGTACATTTGAGGTGCTAAGAACTCCCAAAATATTCAAATATATACTCAGTACCCTCTGAAATGCTTCCCTGATAACAGGTGATGGCACCAAAGTAGTTGTATTTATTTATTACTTGTAACCGGGAAAGTCCAACTTGGAACAAAGCCAATTTTCAACAGAGGCCTGGGGAGAAATGCTCCAGATGCATGACTTTGTAACATAGGAAGAAACCAGAGCACTCAGAGGAAACCCACACAAATGCAGGGAGGACATGCAGACTCCACACAGAAGCCACCCCAGCCAAAAATTGAACCTGAGAACCTCTTGCTGTGAGGTGACAATGCTACCGCTGCACCACTGCGCCGTCATGTTTTAGCTTTGTCTATTGCCTTGCCAACCATTTGACACTACTCACATATTTTGCAGTATCTTCCCAATTCTTTTGTAATGCATGTCCAATAAAAAAATTGTGCAGTCCTCCTTGCTATATGCTTTATGTGCAGATGACCTGAGAATGGAATATCATGGGCTATGGCCCTAATTGTCAAATGACCAAAAGGTGTATTAAATTTACCTCTAGCTTTCCATTTAAATCCATTTCTTTAAAATAACCTCATTTTCCATCATGGAGTCATCTCTCTCTTTCTCTCTCTCTCTCTCTCTCTCTCTTTATGAGTCCCAGATAGGATGTCCTGTGACTTCACCATATTTCTCAACATCTTACCACAAGACATCTGGACAAAGTCCTAAATAATGAGAGGACAAATGCCCAAAATTGATACAGACTTTAAATATTGCTTTTATAAAATTAAAATGTTAGAATAAAAGGATTTGTGTAAGACTTCATTTTCTGAAGAATAGTGAAGTCTGAAACTCAAATGTATGTCATTATTTAGTGATTTCTGTTCTTAGTGATTTGCCAGAAAACCACAAATTTTATGAGAAACCAATCATCTTCAAATGATGATTGACTGAGGTAATGTTATGGTTGAAACAGGGGCATAGTAAGAACTAGTGAAAATTTGAAGATGAAGTCTGAGTGTCTGCACATTATGTAATATATGATGAAGGTATTGAAAAGTAACTGGCAATTCCCTGTTGCTGTAGTTACAGTTAGATAAGAATGAAAAATCTAGACAACTGGACACATTGGTGAATGAATGAATGAATGAATGAAAAAAGTTTATAACTAAATAGAAGGGATGCCTAAGAAAGGTATTGTTTCAGATTCAGCATAATGTGAACACAGGGTAATGTGATGGATTGGAGTGCCTGGATGTTGATGGAAGGTTTTACAAAGACAGTTTAGAGTTTTTGGAGAGAGCTGTTAGAAAGTGCAAAAAGTGCAACAAATAACAGTAATGGAAGAAAGACATATACATACTAGCAAATCAGAGCTTATGCATACTCGTACATGAGAAATGATAAATGGTGTAACTAGAATTTAATTGTGGGGGCCATATAATGGGAACAACAAGCACTGAGAATTAGGTATATAACATGGCTAAATGGTGCATCGAGGTTACATCTCAATTAACGTAAGAGTGGAAAAGAGAACAGGAAAATATTGAATGACTGATCTGGTTTTGGTCTATAATATCTGTAATTATAATGCTTAAGAATTATGCACTAAAAAGACAGAAATATGGTAGTAGAATCTGAGTAATAGAACTGAAGGGGTAAGCTAAATATAAAAATGAGTATAATGGAAATATAGTTTCATTGTAGTACAAATATATTTACTTCAATAACTGCAATAAATATTAAAAAAGCAATCACAAAAATATGCTTATGACCATTTTTAAGTACTACCTTCCACTAATTATCTTCAGATACCCTAATAGTTTTGTCGTCTAAGAACACTTGATAAAATATTGTTTCATTACATCGGCTGCCAAGTGACTATATTACTTCCCTCTTTTCTCAACTGTTACTGAAAGGGTCACATTCCTTGTCAGTGCTACGCTTTCCAAGCTGCTTTAGTCTGATTTTACTCACCCCTTCCCATCAAACTTTACAATCATACCAACCACTGCCTTCTCTCTATAAATACTAGAGGAAGGTTATTGATTGTGGGGAACAAAGAAAGGATCTGAAAATTGCAATTTTATATGCATATAGTGTTGTGAGGGACAGAATGAAACTTTCTGAAAAGAGCTAAAGAATTATATAGGTGTGTGCTGACTGTGGAAGATTTTAACTGTGATGTTAAAGCCTAACAAAACAGCAAGTGATGTTAAGATTTGTAAAGACATTATATTATTACCATATGGCAGTGAAGAAGACGAGGGAATTTATATATAAATGAGGCAAATTACAGATTAAAGTAAGAATTTCTTCTTTTCCATGTCTTTAATTGAGGTGGATGGCGAGTATAAAATGAGTGTTTTTTTAGATGATGGTCATTTCACAAAGGCTTGCATGGAGTCTAAGAGTAGAGTAAGACTCCAGACAGCCAATATGTCTGCCAAGCAATCCAGCAACAGCTGGCAGGGGTGTGCATGAGAGCTCCTAAAACTACTCTTACACGGACAGCATCATGGTATGCAAATTACCTCATTTGCTGCTGAAAGCTATGCAAATGAGGTAAATTTGCGATCCAGGAAAAACTAACCTGTCCCAGTAAGAGTAGTGTTATTTGTAGAAATGTACTCAGTTGGTAACAGAGTACCATTCTGCAAATAGCAAAACGGAGCTATGACAGCTCCAAATAAAGGATGCATCCAGTTGAGGAAGCATGCCAATGGTCAAATATAAGGCCATTGGCATTTTTATCTGTTGCAAAATAATAAAAAATATTTTTTTCCTCCCGATCTCCGATGTTTAAGCGTAGTGCAGAGCTGCACAAATGGCGGCACTCTAAAAACCAGAAAAAAATAAATAAAAGCCAAAACTAGGCATTTTATTAAAATTATTCATCTGCCATGCAGGTGAATGGCAGGCTGAAGACAACATGGCTACTGAGTAGTGGTTGCTAAGGGGGGAAGCTCAGTCTGAGAGATGTAACCAAGCATTACTAGGCAATCCTATGCAAATGAGGCTAAGGATAGTGAATCCCAAATTTCCCTGTCATGTGAACCATGTCTCTAGAGTGTAAGAGTAGGATTAGGGGAGTAACAGAGTAGAAAATAGGTGACATCATGAGGGGGTATGTATCAAACACTGTAAGCTTATTGTAGCAGAGTGGCATGTGTTTGCTGTAAGTTACTCAGGACTGGAAGAGGCGTGTCTACAGTTGTTTTAACTGAAACCCAGAAACCGATGGTGTACGCCATGGATATCACTAAAGTTTCTTGCAAAGATGCTTACACTGTGTGCGCACGTGTACATGCCTGTAAACCCGTCTAAGCCTGAGTGAGCATGTGTGCGCCTGTGTAAGCCTGTGTAAGACTGTCTAAGTCTGTGTGCGCACATGTGTACCCGCCTAAGCCTGTGTAAGCCTGTATAAGACTGTGTGCGTGCGTGTGAACTCATGTGCGCTTGTTTGCACTTGTTTGCATGGTGCTGCCCCCTGTGGAAACAGAAAGAGAAAAGGAAGGAAAAGAAGTAGTAGGAAGTTAACCAAGGAAAACTAGCAGAGCTGCCAGGTGAAATCAATCAGAATCAGCCAATTACACAGGCAGTACACTAGCCCAGCCCAGCCCAGCACTTAAAACCCTTCAAACAACATCCCCCCATGTTTTTCTCAGAAACACTGCAACACTGCAGTCTACAAAGAGAAGTGAAAACTTAAAAAGCTTAACTGAGACAAAAAAATGTTAGGGGCTGCCATTGCTGTTATAAGGCAACATGTGCAAAATGCTGAGGGTGGTGCCACAGTGAGGAGACGGAGAAGAGTGTACAGACCCAGGGTAACCTACCAGGGGCTACATGAGCTGGAGATAGTGGAGTTCTATAGAGTGGACAGAGACCTCTTGCAGCAAATTGTTGAGCTGTGCAGGCCACGCTTCACACACAGAACCAACAGAGGGGAACCCATCCCAGTGAAAACCAAGGTATGTGTTGTCCTAAGAATACTAGCAACAGGTTCCTTCCATAAAATAACTGGTGATATGATGGGGATTTCACAGGCATCAGCATCCAGGATACTGCACCAGTTCCTGAATGCCATGTCAGCACATGTCGGTGATCATGTATATTTCCCCAATTCCCATGAGGTATTGGCCAGCAAATAGTGGAATACCCTGAGGTAGTGGGTGCAATTGAGGGTGGTGCCACAGTGAGGAGACGGAGAAGAGTGTACAGACCCAGGGTAACCTACCAGGGGCTACATGAGCTGGAGATAGTGGAGTTCTATAGAGTGGACAGAGACCTCTTGCAGCAAATTGTTGAGCTGTGCAGGCCACGCTTCACACACAGAACCAACAGAGGGGAACCCATCCCAGTGAAAACCAAGGTATGTGTTGTCCTAAGAATACTAGCAACAGGTACCTTCCATAAAATAACTGGTGATATGATGGGGATTTCACAGGCATCAGCATCCAGGATACTGCACCATTTCCTGAATGCCATGTCAGCACATGTCGGTGATCATGTATATTTCCCCAATTCCCATGAGGTATTGGCCAGCAAATAGTGGAATACCCTGAGGTAGTGGGTGCAATTGACTGCACGCACATACACATCAAAGCACCAGCCGGTGAGCAGGGTAGGGCCTACATCAACCGCAAGGGCTTCCACTCCATCAACTGCCAGGTCATGTGCGATGCCCAGGGCATAATACTGAATGTGTGTGCTGGCTGCCCTGGAAGCTACCATGAGCCCCATATCTGGCATCTGACACAGCTGCACCAGACATTTGCCAATGGGGACATCCCTGACGGTCACCTAGTGGGGGATGCTGGATACGCACTGGAGCCGTGGCTGATGACACCCATCAGAAATGCACACACACCTGAACAAGAACTCCATAATGAGGCACACGCACAAATACGAAATGTAATTGACCATGTGTTTGGGATGCTCAAGTCACTGTTCCAGTGCCTGGAAACAGCTGGTGGAGCCTTGCAGTACTCACCAACTACATGTACCCAAATTGTCATGGTATGTGCCATGCTACACAATATGATCCTGCAAAAACAGCTGCAGCAGGAACAGCATGGGGCAGGGCCAAACAGCCCCCCACCACTGCCAAGGCCTGCACAGGCAGAGCATGACTTGGAGGAGGAACAACCTGAGCCTGCCCCAGTAGGCAGAAGGAGGTGTGCCCAGTATGCCTTCCCCTTGGCAAAGAGGCTATGCATAGCACATACACTGGCTCAGTAAGAACCCTGGAAATTAAACCTCTCTCTGACTCGCACATAAAATAAAAGGGATGCCTAACTTGACACCACCTGTTTCCAAACATGTATAGGGAGTGTAGTATGTGCATCTGACATAAGCAGCCCTGCAGCACCACCTGAGACATGATTGCCATGTTTTAAGCAATATAAAGCAGTGCTAAGCAGCTTTTAGCAATATGTAGTATATGCAAACAAAATTGACCGTGCCAACTAGCTCAACATCAGGCAACGTTGAGCAGTGTTGGGCAAGGTCGGGCAAAGTTAAGCAAAGTCAGGTAAACATGCTCATATTAGCTTTACTGTCCCTTAAGCAGTTTGGTCTGCCCAGCATGAAAATAAAAAGCAGTGACAGGGCTCAAACACAGGATACTGTGCACTATAGTCACAGCAATAAACCACTAAGCCATGATAGCATTTCAGTAGCACAGACACAGCAGGAAAATTGTACAGTAATGCAAACACAAAGAAATGCTGTAACATGCCCCTAAAGAGGCATATGGGTAACCTGCCCAACAGGCCTATGCAGACAGAGAACATCAGGCCAGGTGGTGTGATGTGGGTTGTATGAAGTCGCAATCTAATATACGTGACATTGGACGCTAAGATGTGTAGTACAGTAGTATGCCTCAAGCCAATACGATAGGCAACAGTACAGACTGAAATGGTTTATCTTACATAGAGTGCAGGCCTAGCAAATGTGTATAAGTGTCAGGTGAACCCCTCATGCTATGTACACCCACAGTAACAATCAGGTGTGTCCCTGGGTAGAAATGCACAAAGAATAGCTGCCCCCCCTGTATGTAGAAATGTTGGTAAGTCTATGCAAAGTGTCTCATGGAAGCCCTACAGGCACAGCATGATCCCTGTTGATCTATGACACAAAGGTGAGCCCTGCTGTAAAAATGCAACTTGATTGCCCATACACATATAGTATAAATGTCCATACCGGGTGTGCTCAGACACTCCAACAAATGTAGTGGAGTACATTCAGCATCACACAGAAAGGTCATACTGGGCATGCTCACACACTTATGCTAAATATGGAGGTGATAATAAGGGATCTATGGACAAATGTGGATAGTCATCTGTACTTCCAGAAACACATTCACAAAGTTGTCAGAAAATCATGCTATGTGTTCACACAAACTGCCAAGGTCTGTGCATGTAGGTCAAAGGAGGTTCCCACTACTCATCAGTCATCATACCCATCAGAGAGTACCACAACACAATTGTGATGAATCTGACTAGGCACGTTCAGCAGCCAGAAAGACCACTGAAGTACCCTAACAAGAGGATTACTGGCCTCATACAGTTGCCCCATGCAACAAGACCGAATGTAACCCAATCTGTACTCTGTTGCATACTGTCTACCCAGGAGATCTCTGCCCAACAGACAGGTCCATGTCATGGCTACACTCAGATCTGTTCTGAGTTACAGCTCAATGGCACTAAATATACAGACCCAACTGATATTGCCAACATCCTGGCAGATAGGATCAGTGTTAACTTTACCCCCCTCTCACCCATGAAAGAGCACATCTCTATGATAGAAGACTGCAAAGTTGCTGTCATCATGGCTGCACAGGTAAAAAACACTTTCCAAAGCCAGTATCACAGCAGCCATGGGACCAGATAACTTCATAGGCTGTGTTCCACACAAACCACAGAACGAACAGGCACCACACAGATGTACCATGAGCAGTCATAGCCTCACCTCATGCTTTGTGGCTGCTGAATGGTGCACAGTGATGGTTATCCCACTACACAAGGGTGGAGACACCACGGACCCCAGGAACTAGTGCACCATTAGCCTGATGAGCCTGCTCTTCAAGGCCAGGGAATGTATCATCATACAACATATAAAAAATTACATTGGTAATCCCCAAACCCTGGACCACAACCATGTTGGGTTTGTAAAATGCAGATCATGTCTCCTAAACCTGATAGATGACCTTGAAGCAGTCAACAGAACCGTAGACAAGGGTAAGGTGGTTCACACAGCCTATGTTGATCCTGCCATGGCTTACAACACCACCCCACACTCTGGAAATATAGATAAACCCTCTAAACTAGGCATAAATTGCTATGTCACAAGATGGGTTGCCAACAGGCTTACTGACAGAACACACACTGTGAAAGTAGCAGACTCCAAGTATGACTTTGGGCCAGTGACGAGTGCAGTACCACAAGGTCCAGCCCTGTGTCTTGTCCTGTTTAGTATCTACTTCCCTGAAGTAAACTTTAACATGGAAGGTCTGTGGCTACTGAAGTTTCCAGAGGACTGCAAACTAGGAGTCATAATTGTAAACACTAAAGATGTGGACATCCTACAAAAGGACCTCACTGAGACAGATGGCTGTTGTCAAAGCCATGGGCTCTATCTCAATGCCAAAAGGTGCATCGACATCCCCTTTGTTAAAAAGTCTGTAGCCAAGAACTACAATATAGGCGGTAGTATACTTAACACTGAAAGTGTGACAAGAGACCTTGGGTCACAGGTGGACAGTGGACAGTGGACACAACTGTGATAATCACATCCCCACAGTAGTCAGGAAACCCTGCTATGTGGCACACCTCATCACAAAATGTGTCTCATGCAGAATAGAAGAGGACATTGTTCCCCACTACTCATCACTCACTAGAACTATAATAGAGTACAACACCACTTTTGCTATGTACCTCACAAGGCAACTACAACAACTGGAAAGCCTGCAGCAATACCTCACAAAGAGCATTAGCAGCCTGAAATACATGCCATGCACAGACCATCTCAAAATGCTCCATCTGTACTCCCTTGCATATCGCCTACTCAGATGTGTTCACTGCCTAACATACAAAGCTATGTCAAATGCAGAGCTGTTGGATATGTTCCACGTAAAACACTTACAATCCCTGTGACCTTCGGACCCAAAACCAAGAGTGAAATACAAAAGGAAGGGGTGTACCCATTTACCTTATGGATACCCACACCTTCAGGTTAGTGGCACAGCATGAGGCCTTGGAGACCATGCAAGTGCAACTAACATTGGGCAAAGCTGCTCATCAGATTGTAGCCTGCTACAGATCACCTACCTTGTCTCAGGAACCTCACTTAGTATTCCTGAGAACAGTGGAAAATATAAAGGTCCTATCAAACACCATTATATGAGGTGATTGCAACTGCCCAAACACTGAGTGGGAGAATTACTCGTGTACAACATCCTTTGCCCATTGTTTCCTAGAGTTTAAAAACTCTAACACCCTGGAACAGCTGGTCACCATGCCCACTAGAGGTGACACCATACTGGACATGATCATCACCAACATGGGGTACCAGTGTTCCACAACAGAGATAAAACCCACGCTGGTAATATCACATCATAAAGTAATCACACTGGACATCCACATCCTGCCCCCCCCCACCCAGTCAATGAAACCACCGTGAAGACATTTTCAAAAGCAAACTGCACACGTCCCAAGACCAAAGTGGAAAGTCCCAAAGCTCTCTTGCTATAGGGTAATGGTATACAATCTGCCAAATCATTTACAAGTGCATCCTATGAGCATCTACAGGGATGCATGGGTCAAGACATCACAAATAAAACCAAGATGCACTCCTCCAAAAATAAGAAAACAATCTGGTGGTCGTTGCCCATAAATAAGCTAGACAATAGAAGGAGGAAACTAACACCTGATAGAGCCAACTTCACTAAAGTAAAGGCATCACTGATCATTATTAGGAAGAAACAATGATCGCTCATAAAATAATTCAAGGACAGTTTCTAAAGACAAATTGCCAAGGAATGTAAGAATAACAACCACAAAGCCTGCAGTAGCTATACCAGACATGTAGGTATCAACTTCCAAATATGCTGTCAGCTACTGACAAATGGCAAGAAATACACTGAACCAACTTTCATTGCCCACATCCTGGGGGACAAGTTCAATGTAAACTTCCCCCATCACCCCAAAAGGGCCTGTGTCCATCACAGAAGGATGCAGAGCCCCAGACTTCATGGACATTAAGGTAAAGACAGCCCTCCCCAAAGGCAAGAACACAGCAACAATGGGACTGGATGGTGTCCCAGGCTGCATCTTACACTAGGCCCAAAAGGAACTACACCCTCACCTACATTCACTGCCCAGACTCAATCATACCACAGGCTATGTAGCCAAAGAATGGCATACACTACCAGTCATCCAGCTCCACAAAGGGGGTGCCACAACAAAACCTGGAAACCATTGCCCTATATGTCTACTCAGCCTGGTCTACAAAGCTATTGAGCAAATTGTCATGGAACCCATAAACAGAGACATTGGGGACCTCCAGACTTTGGACTCTACACAACCTCGCCTTGTTAAAGGCAGATCCTGCCTCCTAAACATAGTTGACTTATTTCAAACAGTTACCAAGGACATAGATGGAGGTGAAAGTAGTCCACACAGCCCACCTGGACCTCACAAAGGACTTTTTACACCATTCCCCACTCTGTCATCATGAGCACGCTTAGCAGCTTGAACATTAACAGCTATGTCACAGGATGGGTGGCCAAGTGGCTCACAGATAAGACACACATGTTCAGAGTTGCGGGTGCCATGTCCGACTCTAAGCCAGTCACAAATGGCATCCCACAGGTCTTGGTCCTGGGACCCCACCTGTTCAGTAGACACTGCTCAGAGGTACAGGCAAGCATGGGAGGAGTATGGCTGAACAGGTTTGCAGATGATTGCTTACTGTGGTACATAATTGACTCTATGGCTGACACACCCATCCTCCAGAAGGAGCTTACAGAGACAGATACCTGGTGTCAAAACAATGCCCCAAGCAGAATGCCAAAGAATGCATAATCATCCCCTTTGGCTAAAACAAAGTGCAAACAAATTACCACATAGGTGGTACTCCAGTATGTACAGAGAAAGTCATGAAGGCCCTGGGGACACAGTTAGATAGTAAACTCTCCTTTGATGATCACATGGCCAATGTGTTTAGACATTCCTTCTATGTAGCCCACCCAATGTCACCTAATGTAACCGACTTTGTCTAGTCTGATGATGTCACCATCCTACAAATATACCTGTGGAAAGAAGAACTCACAGTAATGTGTATAGTGCGTTGTGTAAATGTGTGCACCTGTTGTATCATAAATGAGTTAGGTAGGAGTTTGAATCCTGCACTTGACAAGTATGTGTGTGTGTCTGTTTGTGTGTGATCTCCTTGGAGAAGAATATCCCTTTTGAAGAGTAGTAAAAACCCTTAAAAGTGGTATACTAATCTTGATCAAGTCTGATGATGTCACCATCCTACAAATATACCTGTGGAAATGAGAATTCATAGTGATGTGTATAGCATGTTGTGTAAATGCATGCACCTGTAGTATCATAAACCAGTTAGGTAGGGGTTTGAATCCTGCACTTGACAAGTGTTTGTGTATCTGTCTGTTTGTGTGTGATCTCCTTGGAGAGTACATAAACACCTTAAAAGTGGTATACTAATCTTTGTCAGGTCTGATGGTTTCACCATCCTACAAATATACCTGTGGAAAAGAGAGCTCACAGTAGTGTGTATAGCACATCATGTAAATGGGTACTCCTGTAATATCATCAACCAGTTAGGTAGGGGTTTGAATCCTGCACTTAACAAGTGTGTGGGTGTGTGAAATCTCCTTGACAAAGAGCAACCTTTTTGGAGAGTACTCAAACACCTTAAATGTGGTATACTAGTCTTTGTCAGGTCTGATGATGTCACCATCCTACAAATATACCTGTGGAAATGAGAACTCCAAATAATGTGTTTAGTGTGTTGTGTAAATGCATACACCTATAGTATCATAAACCAGTTAGAGAGGGGTTTGAATCCTGCACTTGCCAAGTCTGTGTGTGTGTGATCTCCTTGGAGAAGAGCAACCTTTTGGGAGAGTACTCAAACACCTTAAAAGTGGTATACTAATCTTTGTCAGGTCTGATGATGTCACCATCCTACAAATATACCTGCAGAAAAGAGAGCCCACAGTAATGTATATCGCACATTGTGTAAATGTATACTCCTGTAGTATCATAAACCAGTTAGGTAGGGGTTTGAATCCTACACTTGACAAGTGTGTGTGTGTGTCAATGTGTTGTGGGTTTTGCTTTTACTACTGTATGAAATATCAGTATGACAACAGTATGTGCATTGCACGTGAGGTAGCTGTGTGGCAAATACATATACGTACATGTGACCTCAATTATTGCATGTGTGGGAACCCTGCTTTCTCCAAGAACACATCTGTCATCTTTTTCAGAGTGTGCTGCTGCTTTCCAGACCTTAGGTCACATCTGTAGACTTATGACAAGGCCAGCCACTGCAGTGATCCCTGGCCTAGGTAATCTGTGTCACACACACTCATTATGGTTTCTATTGAATTGTGTGAATGAGGGTTTATGGGCGAGGTGTATGTCAGACCTGCTCAAACACAGCAAAGTCTGTCAGTGATAGCTATTCATTACAGGTGAACAACAATCTTTGTGGATATGCATGCAGACCTCTTATTGGTTATGTGATCCACCGAGGGATTTAAAAGTACCTTTGGAAATGTGATTATCAAATGATAGATGACCTATCACTTGGTTGCATGTACACATCAGTACCTGTTCTTCACGTTGGTGGCTACTACCTATGTGGTACTGTGGGGATACTATGTTCCGTAAAGGTGGATGACTATGCTTTGGTTGGCTTATAGCTTTACAGCATGGGTTTGACAACAGGGATCTGTCTGTGTGATTCCCCTGTGAAGGATGTGTGTGCCATCTGGAGAATGCATTATAGGCCACATTATGCATTACCAGACATGGACGGACATATCCCTACTGTGATTGCTTGTACCTAAGAGAGCTATATGCCAAACAGTAGTGGTCTCAGTAATGGGTGCAGGTGAATACCACTGATTACTTACCTGAAGGATCCAAATGTTACTGTGTGTCCTACATCTGTGTGTCATTTCTCAAGACATCATCTAATGATTGGTTATGGTCAGGCTGTTGAAGTAATGTATACTACCAGAATGCAAAACAATGACAGATAGTAACAGTATCACCCACAGCACAGTGTCAAACCATGTCATACACACATGTGTAGTCAAGTTCCGAAATGTGTGTAGTACAATGCATACTGGCCACTAATAGAAACTATGGAGTGTTACTATGTAATACAGGGCATGTCACCCTGCCCATGTGTCAACTATGCATGTACATGCAGACAGTGCACATCCACCATGTTCACAAATGTACACCTGCAAATCTGTGCCACACACATCCCACACATACTGTCCACTCTCTAACACATGCTGCCATTACTACACACATCAGTCAAGTGGCACGTGGGCAGACAATACACTATTGGAACTAACCTTGGTGTAAACATTACTACATTGACAATCATAGCTTAAAAGCAGCATGCCTGCTCAGCTACACCTTCAAGCATATCATTACACTCCACTGCTGACAACATGCTAACATTGCTATACTGCTATAAAGTAACCCTGTGCATCAGCACCATGGTAGCCTGTTCCTGCATCGATGTTACAGATGACAGGAGGTGGCACAAGTTTCATCATATGCACAGGGTGTGTTGTTTGTTTGCCAGAGGCCTACAGTGAGCCATACAATCGACATGTGTGTGTGTGTGTGTGTGTGTGTGTGTGTGTGTGTGTGTGTGTGTGTGTGTGTGTGTGTGTGTGTGTGTGTGTGAGGGCCAAGAGTACTGCTATGGGCCAATGTTGATGTAATGTGTGCAGGTATATGTTAGCCCTAGGTATCTTGTTTATGTGTGTGTGTGTCTGCATGCACACAGTTCCATCATGTGGTTGCCATATATGGGTATTTGTGGGACAGCTACAGACTGTATCTGCCTGGCTTTACAGATCACCATCTCTGGCCACGGATACAGTACCTGTGCCTGGCAGGGGTGCTACTGACACTATCAGGTACTAAGCCTGACTGGGTACTATCCCCAGAGGTAGATGGATGTACACTGGGCCCAGGTCCCTGCTGGGATTATCCAGAGCCACGTGCACGTGGTCTTCTAGGACGGACTATGAGCAGACCACCCCCAACATTGCTGGGGCTTGTACTGGCACTATGGGAGTGGCTGTGACTTGAGGGACATCTGTGGCGAGTGCCAGCTGCTGATTTTGCTGGCATACGTCCATGTCAATGACTCAACCATCCTGCACTGTCCTGACACATGGACATGACATTGCGGAGGACATCTAATGTCTCACCCCAATGTCTATCAGTGGCCTCAGTGTAATGACGGATAGCACCTGCTAGGTCACAGATACTGTCAATTATGGCAGTGTTATGTACCCTCTGTGCCCTTAGTCCCTGTCTGGTGTACTGTTCCATATGTGCCTGTGCCTCCATGACAGCCTGGAACATGCATGAGGTTGTAAGACCTGTGGCATGTCTGCCAGTGGCATGATGAGCAGCAGTGCTCTGATGAGAACCCCTGGACATCTGCCTATGTGGTACCCTTCCAGACATCTGGGTATGGCTGCTGTGTCGGGATGCATGTGCCATAGACACCACACTGTCCTGTCCAATGCTGGCTGTACACTGTCCCTCAGCTAAGGGCATTGGTGATGGATGTATTGGCAGTATGACTGTGTGCATGGATGGGGTGGACACTTGTGTACTGTCGATTGGTGGCCCAACGACAGACCCTGGAAAACATGCCTGTGCCTCAACACACCTATCATCATTATCACTATTATGCTCAGTGACATCAGTTTCCCTGCTGCAGTGAACCAACCCAAACTCAGCACCTGTGAGAGGAAGACAGAAAACACACTTTACGACCTGTACATGATGTCGGCACACATGCACACATGAACACATGCCCACATGCACATATGCCCACATGCACACATAAACACATGAACACATGAACACATGCACACATTAACACATGCACACATTAACACATGCACATATGCACACATGCACACATGAACACATGCACACATGCACACATGAACACATGAACACATGCACACATGAACACATGCACACATGAACACATGCACACAAATACACTCCTCACTAAAACAGACACACACACACACACACACACACCACCAGCAATCCAGAACATACTCAATAGTGTGTGATGGTGGGGTACAGTATCATAAGCCAAATATTTATATCAAATGTGTCAGCATGCAGGACGTGTGTTGCTCAACAGCATGCAGTGTGAGTGTAGACAGCCCTTGCTAATAACAGTATACATGGCTTTGATGCATGTATGTTTTTGATCAGTGATTGGCCTCACCCTGGAACGCAATGGACACAACATTGCTGTGCAAGTATTAAAAGCTCTGCAATGTCCTGTGCACCATCACTCACAGGTATACATACCATGGCTGGATGTGTATCTGTGTGTCATATGGACATCCAGTACTGATTAGAGCATCTGTGTCTTTAGCAGATAATTGTGAACACAGGTTTAGCACATGCATGCTATGTATACACACAGGATGAGTGGTGCATGTATACCTGATGGAATACCATTGCTCAACATAGCCATTGTACAGTGGTTATGGTGAATGTCGGACATATTGTGGACATGCCAGTGCCAGCCATGACATGGCATGCTACAACACAACTGCAACATTAAACATCACACATGCACAATGTGTGTCACGTGACCTATACACTCAATAGCATTACAAGAAATATGTGTGTCACTTTGTACATATGGTGATTGCTATGCATATTGTATATAGGTGCATATGTTTGCACACACACAACATTGAGGTGCATAGCAATTAATGATATGTGTAGTACTCTGGCCACTGTAACTGGATGGGGTGTAGTACCATGAGCCATCATCATAAAGCATCATGTGGTCACTCAAGCCTACTAATGTGTGCCAGACCGGCACATAGCATGCTGTATCTGAGCTGCAGTACAGTGGCTACATTCACCAGTTGTTACATGGTTTTGTAAGGTGCCCAATAGGGGGCATTGCCTAACATGAATGTGTTATGTGTTGAAGAGTGTTGCACAGCCACATGAGGGTCCTCTACCCCTCAGATATATTATGTGTGCTGTGTGGATGACATGTGGGATACTGGAGTGTGACCTTACAGTGGGTGTCTGAATACGCCATGTGTAGCATGTTAACATGTACTGCATATGACACAGTTGTGCATGTTGTGTGCATGTGTATTGACTCTGCCTATCCAATGTCCACTACAGTGTTGCCACAACTGTGTGGGATGCTCTGTGTATTGCATGTGTTTGAGGCAGCTACTCACATTATTGAGATGTGCATAGTCCCACAGCAAACATGCACAGCATGCATTATGCACAGGTGTGTGACGTGTACATGGTCTACACCTCACCTATGACATGCACATTTAATTAGCAATATTAAATGTAGAACACACTCACCAGCATGGGTCTGCTGACTTGCTGTCACACTAGTGGGACATACAAGGATATGAGACAGTTTGTCAGTGGCAACAACTGTGGCATTGCTACTGTGTGTTTGCAATCTTACAGTAGTACAACGGTTGACAGTCACAGGCCTGCAGATTATAGTCCTAATTATTTTTATTACACAACACTAGGCACCACATCTTCTAACTACACAGTACACATCTCACATAAGCCTGATCTACCAATAGAGGTAACAGTAGTTACCTATGCCATGTTACCTGCACACTCCGTGTCAACTTGCTGGGTGGCTCCGGCCTCCATGATGATACATGTTAGTTGTTGTTGTTGGCCAGGAGCCACCTGGCTCAGGAGCAGCTCCTCCACTCTGGTGAGGGGGGTTGGATGGCTACCCCACCACCTGTGGCAAGCTGTTGTCTACAGATACCAGAAGCATGCTGCTGGACATGTCTAATTAAATCACTGCAGTGATGGTGTACCTGCTCATATGTCCGGTTATGTATGCCTATGTCATTTACCCTACAGACAAGATCTTGCCACAGTGCAGTCTGCTCATGCTGGTCCTGGCTGGTTCTTGAGAACAGCAGGGCGTAGTGCTGAACCATGGTGGCTGTAATCACTTCCTCCTCTGCTGGGCTATATGAGGGATTACGATGGTGGGCCATGACCTTGGAAGACAATGAAACAATATGTGTGAGCAAGTCAGGTGGCACACTTAGTATTCTAAAGTACAGATATCAATTAACTGCCATATATAGAAACCTATTGGCTGTCAGAAGATACACACTTTCAATACCACATGTTGTTGTTGTTGTTGTGTCTTTTGGCTTATCCCAGTTAGGGGTCGCCACAGTGGAACTCCGGTCCGCTAATGTTTGGTAGTGGATTTACGTGCGAGTTACCAGCCCTGACACACAACCTTCAATGAAGGCACGCCCATTCATGCATGCCTCCACAAAGAAGACGCTCTAGCTGAGAATCGAATGGGACAACGTCTTGCTGTGAGGTGACAGTGCTACTGCAGCACCACTACAGTGCTCAACCCACAAATGCCTGACAGTGCCTGGCACACTCTATATATCAAACCATATTTTGCACAGCAACAAAGATATACCAGTATGTAAGACAACAGTACATGGCACACTGTATGTGACACAATGCACCACCTAGCCACAGGGGTATATATCAAGCTAATGCATAACATAACATGTAATCCATTGCAATGATTGTAAAGTCCAGTTACAGTATTACCAGTATACCACACTAGTCATTGATGGCAAACCCTGCCTAACATATGTGCACATTCATTAATATAGGTGGCATACTGCTGTAGTAGACTATACATGTTGCTAGTTACGCACCTATATCCTGTAACACACATATGACTGAGGACATGGTACAGGCATACACACACACACATCAGACAGACATACCAGACACAAAGGTATGGCAACCCACATGACCTTTACCTGTGTACCATACAGTACTGTGTATCAGTAGTTACAAAACCTTATGCCTGAGGTATGTCATCTGTGAGGACTACGGGAACACACATAACAGTGGTTCCAAGAAATGTGGACATGCACCATACTGTGCTGTTGAGGCATACATCTTCAGGTAGTACTGCAGTTCATACAGGGTTGGATTCACCAGCAGTAACACTCAATAAGCATACATGTACTGCTGCAGCCTACAATAGGACACCCCAGTCAACACCAATGGGCTATGTCAGACCGTATGGCATACTGCTTTTTCTGCATAGCAATAGCATACACATCTTTTGCTGGGATCACAGCTAGGACACATAATACCATGACAGAAACAGTTTCCCACTTAGCTATCACACATATACAGAACTCTGACACATTCACCAACAAATTCACCATCAAACTCAGTCAACCTCATATAGCAATTATTGCAACAAGTACATGTGGGTGTGTATCGGTTCATAGGTAGGTTATAGGCTATTGGCCATAGGGCCTATAGATGTCTAGCCATACACTACCCTGGCCTTTGACACACAGGTAATTTTATTTCATGTGGCCCTGTCAGGATTATATATGATGACTGTTAATTAGGAGCTTTGTTTGCTATTGATAGGTGGTTTGTTCCAGAGTATGGGATGTCTCTGAGATAGGAATCTATCCCTCCAGCATGTGCTGTTTATTGAGGTGACAAGGTTTAGGTGCCTAGAGTGTCTAGCTCATAGGGATTGTGATCTGTTTACGTGGAGGATGTCCAACAGCTCTGTGTTTGACATAGCTTTGTATGTTAGGCAGAGGTCACCTCTGGGTAGACGGTATGCGACACAGTCTAGCTGTGGTTTTGTGAGACCGTCTGCATAGGGCATGTGTTTGAGGCTGGTATTACTCTTTGTGAGGTATGTCTGTGTCCTTTCCAGTTGCTGTAGATGTCTTGTGAGGTACATACCACATGGGGCATTGTACTCTATAATGGGTTTTATGTGTGTGAGTAGAGGGAACACTGACCTATATTTCCCTTGATGACACACCTTCTGTGATGACATGTGCCACGTAGACAGATTACATGACTAGTGTGGCACTGTTGATTATC